>NW_010361195.1:323171-325440 GCF_000414095.1 Morus notabilis | reverse complement strand
ACGTTGAAATAACGAAAAACCTTTGTTAGCACCATCCCATACGGAAGACTCGGATCCCTAGCCAAATTATTGCCCTCCACCATCTTGTGAATGATCAAATAGGGAAGGTTTGTCCGTTCACTTTGGAGAAGGCAGAACATCAGATAAAGATCAGTGAATGAAACCTCATCCCTATGCCCTCCTCTAGGAGTGATATTGTTTGAGATAATGTGGTGAATGACTCTACTCCTAAGGGGTAGTTCATTGGCTTTTGGCTTTGGGGGTAGAGGCTCAATCTCGTCTTCATCGCTCCATTGAGTTGGGGTTTTCTCCATAATAATCCTTGACATTGTTTCCCCATGATAAGCCCAAGAGTCACAAGTATGCACACATTTTCCCACATTCAGAATCCCAAAAATGTTTGAGATTACCTCTCTATCAATTTCTATGCGTTGTCCCTTGAGAGTGCATGATAGTTGGACATTGGAGTCACACGTCGTGTATTCCATATGGGCATAAAAGGCTTTTACTAACCTAGGGTAGACTACTTCCTTAACCTCCACAAATGCTTTCCAACCTAGAGTCTCAAACAATCTCTCAATGTCTAACTCTCTAAACTCACTAAAATCCACAAATCTTCCTTCTACAATGGATTTCTTTTCAAAAAGCTTAAAGGAACGAGAATTAAATTCAGCATTGGATACCTTCTTTCGTGGCCCAGAGGAAGTGGATTTCACATTTTTTCCTTTTCCACGTGATGATTGACCCTGCGAAGCCATTGAAGCAATCTGTCGAACACTTTGTGGGTGATTTCCGGATTGAAGTGGATTTGAAGTGAAAGTTGAGAAAGAGTGGAAAGAGATGAGAATGTGTGAGGAAGAACGTTTCTTCAGAGGGTTTGATTATGATTGTAGAGGAAATTGGAAGAAACTCGGATGATTTTGAGGGATGTTGTAGATTGGGGGTGTTTTTGGCTCCTAGGGCTCGAGTTTGAGTTTGAGTTTGAGAGATTGAGGGAAAATAAATCTCAGAGCCGATTTTAAACTGCCTGACGCAAACCACCGGTCGCCCGATGTGGTCGACCGGTCAAGCTTAACCGGTTGACCGGTTGATTATAACTTCTCTGTCTCCGGTCGACCGGTGTATACAGAAAACGTGAAAGGATAGTTGATTTTGGCAGACAAGGCCAGATCAACCAACAACCAAATATAGCATATGTTTCCTCATACACCATCACACAAGCAAAATAACAATATCAATCTATTTCAGCATCAAATTATCTAGTCATAGATCAAATTCTTAATTCCTAAGTGATCAAATTTAGTTCCGTAGCATCTAATAATCCTAAACCTCTTCTAAGTGAAGCAAATCTTTCAAGGGCTAGAGGCTTGGTAAGGATATCCGCAATTTGATGATTAGGGCTAATGAATTCTAATGTGATATCACCCTTTTGTACATGATCACACAAGAAATGATGTCTAATTTCTATGTGTTTGGTGCGTGAATGCAAAACCGGATTTTTTGACAAGTTGATTGCACTAGTGTTATCACACATGATAGGCACATGATCATAGCTCAATCCTAGGTCCAGAAGTGTTTGCTTCATCCAAAGGACTTGCGCACAACAGCTGGCTGCCGAGATATATTCGGCTTCCGCGGTTGATAGAGCAACCGAATTTTGCTTCTTGCTAAACCAAGACACTAGTGCAAATCCTAGAAAATGGCATGTACCACTAGTACTTTTCCTATCTATGGTGCAGCCTGCCCAATCGGCATCCGAATAACTAAACAAGTCAATGTGTGTGCCCTTTGGATACCATAATCCTAAATTCTTAGTGCCACTAAGATATCTAAAAATTCTTTTTACCGCATTTAGATGAGACTCTTTAGGATTTGATTGATATCTAGCACATAAACAAACACTATACATAATGTCTGGTCTACTTGCGGTTAAGTAAAGTAAGGATCCGATCATACCTCGATATTTCGTTATGTCCACTGCCTTACCATTTACATCCTTGTCTAATTTTATAGATGAGCTCATTGGAGTAGATAGAGGCTTCATGCCTTCAAAGTCAAACTTCTTAAGTAGATCTTTGACATACTTAGCTTGATTGATGAAGATGCCTTCCTTTGTTTGTTTGATTTGAAGACCAAGGAAGAAGTTAAGCTCTCCCATCATGCTCATTTCAAACTCACTATGCATGCATTTTGAAAACTCTTCACAAAGGGAAACATTAGTAGAACCAAAAATAATATCATCAACATAAATTTGTACAATAATTAGATC
>NW_010361195.1:312428-318440 GCF_000414095.1 Morus notabilis | reverse complement strand
TTCAGTATCCATTATTGTTTCCTTATGGAGAAGATGGTTATAAAACAGATTTAAAATATCATGTAAATAACACAAATACCACATACAAAAGAAAAAGAATTTTCATGAGAGAATTTTATTGTTATCAATTACTAGAACATCAAAATCAAAGTGATATCCTATTTAGAAGTGGAAGACTATTACAACAATATGTAGTTGACGCATATGCATGTGTAGAGGAAGATAGATTTGATTACATTAGAAAAAATCAAAAAAAATTAAGATCAGAATTTTATCAAGGAATTCAGGATGTTATTACAAAAGGAGATACAAATGCACAAGCAATAGGTAAAAGAATTATTCTTCCTTCCAGTCACACCGGAAGTCCTAGATACATGATCCAAAACTACCATGACGCAATGGCTATTTGTACATATTATAGAAATCCTGATTTATTCATAACATTTACATGTAATCCAAAATGGTCAGAAATTACTAGAGCTTTAATAAAAATACATGGTTCTAATTCTGCAGATAGACCCGATATTAGCGTAAGAGTTTTTAAAATGAAATTAGAACATTTTTTATCAACAATAAAAAATGAAAAACTTTTCAGAAGAATTGTAGCAGGTTAGTATATTCTTTCGACATCTGCGTTTTTTTTATTACCTATAAACATTAAATAATATTAGATATTTCTTCTATTAAAAATATCTAAACTAAATTTTCTGTTCAACTTTTGTAGATCTGTACGTAATAGAATTTCAGAAACGGGGTTTGCCACATTGTCACTTCCTGTTTTGGTTACATACCGATGATAAACTACATGATCCATCAAAAATTGATAAATTTATTTTCGCAGAAATTCCTGACCCACAAAAAAACAAAATAAAATACAATGTTGTTGCTGAATTTATGATGCATGGACCATGTGGAATAGCAAAACTAACTGCTCAATGTATGAAGGACTCAGAATGTTCCAAAAAATTCCCGAAACAAATTAAAAATGAAACATATATTGAGGAAAATGGATTTGTCAATTATAGAAGAAGAGCTACAAATTTCTACGTTGAAAAAGATGGTATTAAATTAGATAATAGATATGTTGTCCCACACAATATAGATCTATGTCTTAAATATAACGCTCACATTAATGTAGAAATATGTTCTCAGTCAATGCTTATAAAATATTTATTTAAATATTTAACAAAAGGATCTGATAGAATAAGAGCAGTCATAGAGGAAAATATTTGTACAGAAAAGTGTGGGGCAATTATTTATGAAGAAATAGATGAAATAAAAAACTATCTTAATTGTAGAAACATAACACCCTATGAAACGTTATGGCATTTATACGAATATCCAATACACCATAGAAACCCAGCCATTCAACGTTTATCAATACATTTACCAAAAATGCAAAACATAACATTTAGATCAAACCAACATCTACTCGATATAATAAAACAACCATATATTCATAAAACAACTCTAACTGAATGGATGGAAATGAATAAAACTGATATCAATGCTAGAAATCTAACTTATAATGAATTTTCAACTAAGTATGTTTGGAATAGCAGATATAAATATTGGTCTTCTAGACAAATAGGACATAGAATAGGCCGATCATATTATATTCATCCAAACTCTGGAGAATTATATTATCTAAAATTGTTACTAAACCATCGAAAAGGAATAACAAGCTATGAAAATCTTCGAACTATCGATAACATAACACGTCAAACATATCAGGCAGCATGTTATGCATTAGGTTTATTAGGAGATGACAGATAATGGGAACAATCAATATTAGAAACATCTTTTTGGTCTACATCATCACAGCTACGACATTTATTTATTATTATACTATTATTTTGTAATGTAAATAACCCACTCAAATTACTCAAAAAAAATTAGAAACTTATGACTGATGATATCTTATACAAAATTAAAAAATTTTTAACAGCCCATATTTTGAAATACCAGAAAATGAATTATATAATTTTATATTGCATGAACTAGAAAAATTATTAAACCTAAATTCTTCAACTTTAGCTCATTTTAATCTACCCCTACCTACTGGTTCACTGATAAATGATTTAAACAATAAACTTTTAAGAGAAGAACTTAATTATGATATAAATAAATTAAAAATAGAAAATTCTTTGTTTGTAAAAAATTTAAACAATGAACAGCGAATTATTTACCATAAGATTTTAGAATCTGCTATTGATAAACAAAACAATTTATTTTTTATTTATGGCCTTGGAGGGATTGGGAAAACATATTTGTGGAGTACAATTATAACAAAAATTAGATCTAATAATGAAATAATTCTAGCTGTCGCATCTTCAGGAATAGTATCACTATTATTGCCCAAAGGAAGAACTGCGCATTCTAGATTTCGAATACCATTATCAGTAGATAAATTTTCAACATGTCATATAAAAAAAGGAACACAATTAGCACATTTAATTGAGAAAACATTATTAATTTTATGGGATGAAGCACCTATGACTAATAAATATTATTTTGAAGCATTAGATAAAACACTTCAGGATTTATGAAACAATTTTGACCAACCATTTGGGGAAATGACAGTTATTCTAGGGGGTGATTTTTGACAAATCCTACCTGTTTTACCTACCGGAACAAAAGAACACATAATAGATGCATGCATAAATAATTCATATTTATGGCCACACTTTAAGGTTTTAACATTAACAGAAAATATGCGGTTAAAACATTTTAATACAACATCAGAAGAAAAAAAAGAAATTGAAAATTTTTCAAAATGGACATTGGACATTGAAAATGGTACTGCTGAAGGAATAAAAGATTTAGAAAATGAGGATATTACATGGATAAAAATACCTAAGAAATATTGTGTAGATTTTGACCTAGATCCAATTGAGAAAATAACAACATTAATATACGATACCTTTAATAACAATTTTAATAACATTGAGTACCTAAAACAACGCGCAATTGTAACACCGAAAAATAAAACCGCCGACGATATAAATAAACATATATTATCCTTGGTGCCTAATGAGCTAAAAACTTATTATAGTTATGATACAATACTACCTTCATCAGAAAACATAGAAGAACTAAATCTCTTATATCCTCAAGAATTTTTACACAATTTAAACTGCAACGGTTTACTACCACATGAACTAAATCTTAAACTAGGAACTCCAATAATGCTTTTGAGAAATCTAAATCAATCTGCTGGACTATGCAATGGAACTAGACTTATCGTAACACAGTTAACAAATAAAATAATAGAATGACAGATCATTACTTCAAATAATATTTCCGATAAAGTTTATATTCCAAGAATAGAAATGACTGTACATGAATCTAAATGGGCATTTACTTTAAAAAGACGTCAATTCCCTATAAAAATATGTTATGCAATGACAATAAATAAAAGTCAGGGACCATCTTTGAATAAAGTTGGACTATTTTTAGAAAATTAAATATTTAGCCATGGTCAATTATATGTTGCTTTATCTAGAGTAACTAATCCAAAAGGCTTATATATATATATTACTCAATGATTCAAACAACAATTATCCTAATCATATAAAAAATATTGTCTACAAAGAAATCTTACATAACATCACATAAATAAATATATACAAAATATATACCACCTTATATTCTTCACAACATTAAATTTTTTTTAATATAACATTTTTAACAATAAATTCAAATAGAATATTTGTCATTATAACAACACTTTATTTACTTTTTTCAGGACTAAGAAAATATGACAACACCTATTCGTGCACTAAAACCAAATGAAGTCTATGAAACAATACAAGCACGAGTATGCAGAATATGGACAAACAACGATTTTGTCACAGGACGCTTGATAAGCCTTGACTATATCCTGGTTGATGAAGAGGTACTAAAATTTTAAAATATTATATTACATATTATTTCATGTAATATTTATTAATATTGAATAAATTTCTACTCTTATTATTTATTTACAGCATGAGGCAATACAGGGAACAATTCGAGCACGAGATTCGGACTATATTTCCCAAAAAATTGTGCAAGGCAATATATACAATATTAGTAACTTTTATGTTACTGAAAATAAACCAACATACAAAGTCGTTCCACATAGTGCTATGATTCAATTTGCACGAGCAACATCCTTTACTCCAATTATGGAAGACGCACCACACATCCCATTTCACAAATTCTACTTCATAGAATTCGACCAGCTATATCAAAGAATAAATAATACTGAGATATTAACAGGTACTATCTTACTTAACTTATTTTATTATTACTATAAAAATTTCTTGAATATTTATTTACAGAATTTTCCTATTTATATATAATACTAGATGTTATTTGAGTATTAACAAGTGTCCAGGCACTCGAGCATACACATGTCAGCACTAGACCAACAACACGGCGATCCATAACAATACAAAACATCAGGTATAATAATTTCATGCTCTTTTCCCTCACATTTACTATTCATTACAACTATTTAACATGAATACAATTTTTTCTCACTTTTATTGTCCGATTTTATTACTCATTTTTATAAACCACTTTTTGCCTACAGAAATGAACAACTGCAGGTAAGCCTATGGGGACATAAAGCCGATCAGTTTGATGAGAATGTCCTTAAAGCATTAAAGGCACCAATTGTGGCTGTTCTTTCATCAATGTTGACAAAGCAGTATCTAGGTATTTTCAACATTACTTTATTTAAACTTCTTTATATACACATATACAATGAAATAGCATACATTTATTATTTACTCTATTATATTTCAAGGTAACTCATATGTTTCGAGTACATCAGCACGATCTTCTATATTGATCCAGATATTCCAGAAATAACAACATTAAAGACAAGGTAAACATACATGTATAGAAAATATATTCTAATAAATTTATCATATTAAATAATAATACATTTTATTTATACTTTCCTGACCTTATTCATATTTTTATACGTACAGATTTTCCCATCAAAATCAACAAATTGAATTCCTACCACCCCTAAAAACACCTATCCAAACAATTGAAGAACAAATATCGGCAAATAGAAGAACAATACACGAACTCAAAATATTGGATGCACAAAATAATCTGGTTAGTACTATTAACTTTGCTATCATTTTTTTACTATACTTAGTAAACAATTTTAAACAAAATTATTATCTCTTTTATACAGGGTGAAAAATTCACTGTGAGAGCAACAATAGTAAACTTCTCGACGTCTCAAGGATGGTTCTACAATTCTTGCCCCAGATGTTACCGATAATTAAAGCAAGCAAGAATAGGTTGGTGGTGCGACAGTCATGGCCATATAAAGTCAACGCCCTCTCCATGGTAAATAGATTTATTACCATACCCTTTTTATTTATTACATATCTTTATTTGCTTTAATAAAAAAATAAAAACTTTACAAAAAATATACACATATATATATGTATATATGTTACAGGTACAGATTAACAATTCAAATTGAAGATCATACTGGAGACATAGAAGTCATCGCTTTTGGCAGAATCGCGCAGACATTAATAAAAAAACCATGTTCTGCACTAACAATTAACGAATGCTTTACCGATCCATTTATAATACCACCAGCTATCGATCAGATCCGAGGACAATCCAAAATCTTCCAGATCTTTTTTCAACAACGAGGCACCCAAATGAATACATTAATTTTCAAAATATTTGAAGACATCCATGTTCCATCATCGCCACCAAAACTATTAACTGCAGGAACAGAAGAACCACACAGGTAAATATTGTCTTTAAAATTTTCCAGCAACTATACATAAATAACATTTATATTATATTAATAACAATTTTAAAAATTTTCACATCTTTCAGCCCACTAGCTATACCATCATCTCAGCTATCAACACCGGCCACATGTGATCCACACACTCCAACACCAAAAAAGCCTGGCACAAGGTAAATCACATTCAACACAACAAAGATTATCAATTTATTCAAAAACATATCTACAGATTATTC
>NW_010361195.1:295407-312298 GCF_000414095.1 Morus notabilis | reverse complement strand
CAAAATATTTGAAGACATCCATGTTCCATCATCGCCACCAAAACTATTAACTGCAGGAACAGAAGAACCACACAGGTAAATATTGTCTTTAAAATTTTCCAGCAACTATACATAAATAACATTTATATTATATTAATAACAATTTTAAAAATTTTCACATCTTTCAGCCCACTAGCTATACCATCATCTCAGCTATCAACACCGGCCACATGTGATCCACACACTCCAACACCAAAAAAGCCTGGCACAAGGTAAATCACATTCAACACAACAAAGATTATCAATTTATTCAAAAACATATCTACAGATTATTCTATTCTTTCAGTCCTGAATCAAGAACAACAAGACAATCTACAAAACGCCCAAGAACAAGGTACTTTAAATATTTTTATAATACTTATTTCATACTATATAATTTAGGCACCTTCACTTCTTTTAACACTTATATTTACAACCGTTTTCCTTATTTTTATGCTTGCAGCTAAAAAAAAAAAAATGCTAAGAGACTACAACTTCTTTTTTTTTTTGTCTGTACATTCTGTATATATATAAATATTCTAAATAATAACACTATATATGTATGCATAAATATATTTATATAAATTTTATATCTATCATGTAATACAATATTATATAATACATGTATATATAAATATATTTTAAATACAACTACCATATAACATAACACTGCTTTCCGCAAGCTCGTTACATATACTAAAGGAGAGCTTCCGCCCACTGTTCATCTACACTCAATTTACTGTGCATAGTACAGTATTGTGACGTTTTTGCCCTTCTTTTGCACTTATTCTGTTTGTGGGCAGTGGGCCTTTTGGTCTTTTTGTGTCTCGGGATGTGGTTGAACGATTTTGTCCTTGTCTCCTGAGTTTTCTATTTCTTTCTGCCGTGGCCTTTCTTGTCCTTGCGCCCGTGTGGAGCCCTACGGCTCATTTCTTTCTTTGCATTTATGCTCTCTGCCGCTATTGGGCCCCTCATTCTTCTTTTTTTTTTTGGTCCTCTTCGTGTGATTCTTCTTTCTCGCTTGGTTTTGGTTGGGATATTGCGCCTCATCCTTTCAGGTTTTGGAGTGTTGATTCTATTACTGGGATTTAGGTGGAAATCTAGGGGTTTTATCCCTTTTCCCTTTTGGATTCTTCAGTCGTTTCCATTCGTAGTTTATGATCTATTTCTCCTCTGTTCTTCGTTTATGCCTTTTTTATTTCTGCTTCTTGCTTCTTTGGTGGTTTGGTTTGCGTTCTTCGTTTTGGTTTCTACTTATATTTAATGGGTCTTGTTCTTAATTTGTTGCTATTACTCTTATTTATCTATTTCTTCATTGGGTTTTTTTTCGGCTGCTTCATCTACTATACTTCTTTGTTTATGGTTGTTTTTAATTTTTTTTTCCCTTTTTTCCGCGTTTTTTCCCTTATTGTTTTCTTTGCTATAGTATTTTGTGCAGGTACTTTATCTGCGTCAGTGGATTTTCTCTTGGATGATTCAATGCCATGGATGGGTAATTTTTTTTATTTTTTCTACATTTATTGTGCTGATGATCTGATCTGTCTATAGTTGTCATTTGCTTTGCTGGATTGATGATTTGTTCTCCTTTTGTTACGGACATATTAAATGAATCGGTGATTTTTTTCCTTTGTATATTTTCTGGAATCCTCGCCATTCTCAGCTTGAATTATCTAGAATCCTTGGCAATTTAGGGAAGAAAAAAAATCTGTTACTTTTTAAAAAAATTTTAGTTTCTTAATTTTTGTAAGCTGAATATGTTTTATTACGTGTCATATTACTAGAAGTTACCTGTTGTTCAAGCTAATTTTTCCATTTAATATTTATCAATACTGCAGCTTGCATACATTTGTGATACACGTTTCTGCCTTCATCTCCTGTACCTGTTATTTAATATTTATCTACTTTGTTTGCTTATCCTTTAACATTTGACTGCTTCTGTTCCTTTTTGGTTGGTTCATATCTTACAGTTAGAGCAGTTTGACAGCGTTTCAGGTATTATTAATAGCTTTTACTTTTTTTTTTCTAATGTTATTAATAGCTATTGTCTTTTTGCTTTAGTATTTCTGTTGATTTATGGTTTTAGTATTTTATTATGTTCTAATGGCATTGATATGTATACTTGCACTTTATTGATTTCTTAGTAACATACTTACATATATGAATTTATTTAAAATGTTTTAGCTTCAGCTTCTAATTTTTTTCCTATCTTTTTTTTTAACTCTGCGTCCCTTTCCTGTGCCCTCCCAATTTCTTCCCCCCTTCGTTTCCTTCGTTTCCTTCTTATTTTTTCTTTCTTTCCCCTCATGGCGATGATGAACAAGAATAACCTTGCTACGTTGAATTTGATATGATTTGTCTAAAAATTGTTGTGGATGTATCATTTTCATTCCATACTTTTTTTTCCTCTACTTTCTTTCATTCAAAATTTTTGGCCGTTCCCTTTTTCCTATTTTTTCTCATTCTGATGTTTGCATTTTGTTAGGATTACTCTTTAATTTAAGACTTATTTGTGTGTGTGTGTGTGTTTAGTTTCCTTCTTACAATATTAAATCTTGTTTTTTTGCTTTGCTTTCTTTGCCTATGATATTTTCCCATGAGTTTATGTTATTACAAATCCCTAATATTTTATTCTCACCAATTCAATTGAGATTTATTTACTCATATAATATGTTATTTTGTATCCTTTTCATCTTTGTTTTACCTTTTAACTTTCAATTGTGTACTAGGAATTATCTATTGCCAAGGCAGGTTCCTCTCATTGTGCATGATGCATTTTCCAATATATTTGTGTTTTCACTTCTTATTTCTTCTGATTTTCTCTCTCCTCTGTTTCGTTTTGAGCTATATCTTTTACCTGTTTTTTGTTTTCTCTCTGCTTCGTATAAGCAAGAGGATCCCTATTTTTTTTCTTTTCCTTTTCATCTACTGGTAGTTCTTGGACAACTTTATATCTTACTCTGTCTGGTTATTCTTTGAAACATACAGACTATAATTTGTGTGATGGTCCAAATATCTTATTAATATTCATGCCTTTTATGCAGTTGCCCATAGTAGGTAGCCACAAACTAGCTAGAAGCATATAAGTTTATTTGTTCATCACACATTGATAAAAACATTTAATACCTGAGCCATGATTCCTGTATAAAAATACTATGATGTTTATGTTTTACAAATTTTTTAGGCACTTTTTCCCCCTTTTTTGGTCACCTTTTCTTTTTTTGTTTATTTTTTTTCTTTTCTCCTTTCTCTTTTTCTCTGCATTTTTTCTTATTGAAATATCAATACAATTTTTTGTTCCCATGACTGTTGCTGATACTAAATATATCAATTTGCTATGCCATTGATAATATTGGTTATTTACGTCTTTTTATCTTTTCTCATATGTGGTTTGTCACTGTATTGATAGATACTGTCAATCTATAAGGTTGATTAAAATTTAATCCTATTGTTAGCAAATATTAGTAATACATTTTTATTTCATTCTTTGTTCCATAAGTAAGTGATCTATACTTATTGATTTCCTTTCCATATCTTTTTCAATAAATTTTTCTTTAAATAGCATTTTAATAAAATGTTTCCTTTTTCAATACCCGAGTCATGATCATTATATAAAAATACTGTAATATCTATTTTTTTTCCTTGGTCTTTTATTTTGCCCTTTTTATTCTCCTTTCTTTCATGTTTCTTTGCTTTTCCACTCACTTATTTATATCCATTTTTTCAAGTTTCCTATCATCTATTGCTTTGCATTCCTATTGCTTTATCCTTTTTTTCGAGATTCGGCCTTGGTTGGCGTGCCTCTCCTATTCGGGCTGTTATTTACATGAATGAAGTGTTCCTAAAAACTTATATTCATACATTTTTAATAAATGTTGCTGATGATAGATGGTGTAATTTTTTATAATATTATTAAAGTGTGAAGTTTGTTCAGGATTATCTGCATCCATATAAGCTTATCTTACATTTTAGTGAATATTTTCGTTCATAAATAGGTAATTATGGTATATTAAGTGTTTTCTTTATCATTTCCTAATTCATAAAAAAACTTGTACATGTATATTGGCGATGATGATCATACTCAATTTTCATGTTTTTAAGTTTGTTTGATTTGTCTAAAAAATGTTGTGGCTATGTCTTTCCTACTTTAGTTTTTACTCAACCTATTTCTTTGTTCTTTGCCTTGCCTTAAAGTTCCAATTTACTTATTCATGCTTCTCCTGTTCTCCCAATTTACTTATTCATGCTTCTCCTATTCTGTTCCAATTGTCTTCCCTTTACCATGCCTTTGTCTGGCTCAAAAAAATTTATAAATCATTATTACTATTCCATATACTAAAGGAGAGCTGACATTCACTATTCATCTACATATATTTTACTCTTTCTTGTACAGTGGAGTGATTCATTTAATGACTGATTGCATGGAGTGACGGCTTTGCCTTTTTCATTTCCTTTTTCTATGTGTGGGTGCTAGGTATTTTAGTCTACTTATACTTTGAGTCATACATGGACACTTTTGTGTCTGTCTTTTTATCATTCCGTTTGTCTTTGTCGTGGGCTTCTCAATCATTTTAGGAATGTAGAATGTTAACATCTCCTCCTTTCTCAAACTTCTGTCCTCTCTGCCATCTTCATTTTTTCTTTTTCCTCCTTTGTCTTCCTCTGATCCAGTCATTATAGTTAAATTTTTTAATATTTTCAGTTGTATATGAACACTTTTGTTTCTGTTTTTTATGCCTTATGTGGTCGGCTTCTCAAGCATTTTAAGAATGTAGAATGTTAACATCTTTACTTCTCCTTTTTTGGTTCAAGTCACTGGTGATTTTTAGACAAATCAACATCTTATTTTTACAAAGCATTACTTAAAATGTGTTACAACTAATATGATAGATATAATATTGCACCAATGTTTATGCCTTTGTACAATGTAAACAAATTTATGTTACTATATTGTACATATTTATTTACACACACACATATATATATATATATAAATTATTTTTCCTTTTATATAATACAAAAATATTACCCATAGTAAAGCGCGGGTAACAAACTAGTTAAATCAAATTTAAAAATATACATTTAGTGAAATAAAAAATTGAAAGTATAATTTTTTAATAAATAAAAAACATAAGGTATAAAAAGGTAAATATTCCCTTATATTTCTTTCTTGAAACCTTTGTTTTGATAGACTATAAACGTTTTATAGGTTACGGGGAAATTCGACTGCATCAACATGGCTAACTATTTATTTCAGTAAGTTTTGTAAATATACTGTTTTACTTCTAGAAGTGCTATAAGATTAAAAAAAAAAAAAAAGAACAGAGAAAAAAAAAAAGAAACGTTGGACGACTCAAGTGATGTTGTTGTGGCGGTTTTACAATTTTCCTATTCACTAGTAAGGAGAGGCACGTGCCTTTTGTTTTTAAATGACATAGAAGCATTTATGTTGCATTGTATGTAATGTTTGATTAGTTATATAATTTTTATTATTATTATACTTTAGTAATCTTTTAGCTAAAAAAAATGATAAACTTTTACAAAGTTTAATTTAATATTTTGTCCCTCTTACCAATGGAAGGCTAAAACACTGAATTAACAATTAATATATTTCTCAAAAATATAAAAATTTATATAAATCAAAATTTTAAAACACTATCATTTTATATATATATTTTTTTTTTATTTCTCCTCAATCCCTCCTTTTATTATCTCTTTTATTATTTTGTTATGCTTTCACTGCATTAACTGCTCTTCAATCTATTTTCTTACTTTTTTCCCAACTCTCTTTGAATATACTTATATGTTATACACAAAAGAGATTTTTAAGTTAAGAAAAAATATTGCCTACTCATATCCTTAGTAAAAACTCTTATATAAATTACATAATGATAATTGAGGCTTAACAAATTAAAGGAACAGAAAATAAGGATAAAAACAAATGAAAGACGAATTCTAATAGAAATAACAAAAAGAGCTGAAAGAAATATAAGTATTATATATATATTAAATAAAAGAATAAGGATTAGATTAATTAAATGTGTGCCATTTAAAAACCAAAGAAAACAAAACAAACAAACAAAATCAAACATGGGGATCATGAGCAACAACAACTATGGAATGGCAGTTTCATTATTTACATTAAAGATAATGAGATTTATAATTTAATTAAAGTAAAGCACTCAAACTTAGCATTCCAAGCAGCAACTATATAGAGTGAGAGAGGGAAAGAAAAGAAAGAAAATGACAACAAAAAAAAAACGTAAGCAGGCTGGTGAAGCTGGCAGGTCAATTGACACCTGCCTGCTTTCACACTTTTTATATACATATAGGATTTCTTTGTTTTGTTCTTGTGGGAATAAGTTTTAATAACGAATAAAATGGTAGTATTTTAAAGAGCATGAACGACATCACACTACAAGAAGTAAGGAACGAGTTTCAAGCAGATGAAGGCAAAGCGAACTTCAGGGATTTGAAACGAAATGAGGATAAAAAAGAACGAGGCCGAGGCCACGACATAAATAACCAACGATCAATCAAGATTAGACGATTAATAACATACGGTTAAGATTAAGTGAATGTAATCACAAGTGCACCTAAGTGCTTATAAATAGAGGGAATACGCAAGCATTTGTACACCTTTGCCCGGCTTGAGAATTAATAAGAATTAGACTTTGAGGTTTTATTCTATTTTTGAATTCAATTAAGCAAAGTATTATTGTTGTTTGGTGTTTGAGCACTTTTCTACATAAACAATCCCGAACAAGGGACTGGTGATCTTTTTTGGTAAAGAGACTTCGATCATGAAGCTTTCTCTACTATCGAGCGACTCATCGCCCCTACGCGACAAGCAGGCGCAGCTCGGGGATTGACGAGGGGATGCAGAAGATTGTGAGAATGGATCCTTTTCAGCTAGAGCAAAATGAGCTCTATGGAGCCGTTTCGCCTTATTCTCCATACACGAGTCGGATCCACCTCTCAGCATAATACCACGGAGCTCGAAGAGGTAAAAGTACCTCCAAGAGAATGTAAGCAGCTCTTAGAAAGGAGTTATGCACCTTCTATAACCCTTCAAAACAATATTGGAAAAAGACTTTACGAAAGAGCTATAGCAGTTTCATGCTATGATTTGTAATATTTTTAGATTTTTAAAATCTTACAAACAATTGTGTCGATGTGAATGAATCATCCTTCCTCGCCATCCATCCAAATGGATCAGCTAAAGTAGAACATGTAATTCTATTATTGTGAAATTCGTCAACAAAGTAGTTGAAGGGGGAGTACAAAGATTGTGTGAAATTGAGAAAAGAAAAGAATTTGTCCATTTGTAGAAACACGCAAGAACTCTTGAATTGAATGGAGATGAAAAAGAGATGCAACTCCACGTCCTTTGGAAATGGCCAGAAAAACAGGGGACCTTCAATGGAAATTAATTGCACATACCAAAAGAATTATGAATTTTATTATATTACTGAAGTAAAACACCAATTATATAACAAGCCCATAACACAACCTCAAATTCCAAAAAAATCCAACTTATAGAAAAGAACCGGACATCCCACCCCACAACAACCATTCGCACAGGATTCACCATATTATATACTAACTTGGACTAGAAGCGACAAACTGCAATCAAAGCTCGTCCCCTAGGACGGGGACGACACGTCAGACAGATTAGCAAAGACTCCTTCTGTGGTTCAGAAGATTTTGGATTTTCATTCGATTGAATCCCAATCAATCTTACGCTGCAAGTACTATAATAACTATCAGTAGCACGATTCCGAATATCACCAAGAGCAAGCAGGTCTGCAGAAAAACAAATTAAGGCCAAGAATTTCAGACTAGAAAAATTGAAAGGAGCGATATAACAATTTCTGTTGTAACGTTGCAGACTACTGAAATATTTTCACAAGATGCAACAGATTCAGTTATGGAAATGCGTGCTGTTTTCCACCCACACCCACTGATAATAATCACAGACCCATCATAAACTGGATTTGTGAAAAGTCTAGAAATGGAAGGTTAAAGGCTGGATACAGAATAATGAATTTCACCATTGTAAGTGTCCTACTGCCAGTTCTATGATTCTTACCTATGTAATATACAAAGAAACAAAAAACACCTACGGAAGTATGTATTTATATCGCATGTATTGCATTCACATATACATGTCATGAGCAGATGCTATCTACAGAATAGCCTTTACAAGTTGAATTCGATCAGTATCTAGTGTAAATGAATTACCAGAGATGAATTCGATCTTTGGGTCTTCGCAGCCTTTACAAGTTGAGATTTCCCCTGTGCAGTGGCAGCCTGAGCACCCTCAATATTGGATCCAATATCATCTGCAAAATAGATATGCTGGAGATAAGAAAATACAAGCCTCATGAATAATAGTGACATTGAAAGAGAAAACTGACTCACCAATCATCGCACCCTGCTCATGAACTAGCACAGCAAGATCTTTAAAAATTTCATTCACTTCGCCAATTTGCTGCTGGATTTCTTGTATTCCCTGTTCTCGTTCCTCAATTATAGCCTCGTTGAAGACAATTTCATTGTCCAACAGCAAAACCTCCTGTCTGCAGCCAAAATCATTGAAAAACAATAGTGTACAGTTTAACGTCCATCCTCAATAAGAACTTAAAAAACAGTTGGGTGAAGAAAGTACATTTCAATAATCACTTAGATGATTATGATTTATAGAAGCAACAAGCGGAAAGTAGAGATGGTCAACAGTCAACTCTCAATGTATTGGAGAACCAAGAATCCCCATATTTGAAGTTTACCATATTTTTGTGCAACTTCAACGTGGATGACATCACAATGAAAAGGTGCAAAACTTTCAGTTTGGTACTATTCTCTAAAAAGGTTCTTAATATGAGACTTTACTCTTCTTTTTTCTTGTCCAACGTTAAAAGGAATAGGACTCCTAATTCGGTACATTAAGAACAATTTCAGTACCACAAAATATCCAATAATGAGGAATAGCACTCATCAGAACATAGGTAAAGCACGCTGCGGTGGAACAAGTCTCTCTTTATATAACTTGCGCAACAGATAAAATACCAATAGAACTCACCTCCTAGATTCCACAAGAGCAGCACGCTGTTCTGAAGATTTATCTGAATTCAAATCAAGCTCGCTGGCGGTATAGCTGTAAAGAACCAAAATCTTGACGAGTCAAAAATATATAGACACACATACTGGAACTGCCAACAATATGCAAGGAATAAAAATATATTTCCTTCAAATTTCGCTAAATTCAACACAAAAACAATAGGCAAGGATTATACTATGGAAGGCGTTTTGACCAAATTTACCTGGAAGGAAGAACTGCTTGGGGAACAAAAGGAGTATATGCTGTTTCCCTTTCAGCTGCAAGTCGTTGGGCCTTCTGAAATTCTCTTAAGACAGCTTGAAAATCTTTTGCAAGTTTAGCATCTGCAATCTTCTTGCTAGCCTGCAATAAAAGTTGAAAGACGATTAATTCCTCAATGATTAAAATTAAAAGAGAACTTCCGCATCTTGTAGAGAATGTGTGCGTCTATGTAATAAATATATGTGTACATGTGTGGGTGTTCTTACATTAACTTCACCATGATGATCTCTATCACTAGCTTGTTTAAGTTTCTCTGAAGTATCCTTCACCAACTGCCCAATATGTAGCCTTGTCTTGTGCCTGCAAGTTGGCAAAAGTCACATTTAAACTGCTGCAGTGGGACGAATGAATGAATGAATAAGTGGACTGTTTAGTTGACGGCCAGTAGAAAGCAGGATGCACACAGCACAAAATATTAAAGTAATAAAATCGGAAAATAGTATTGCAAGGCTAAACCAACCACCTACAAATAGGACCAAGCAGGAGTAAAGAAAGGGGAGGATAGAGTCCCTAATGCTTAAACTTCTATTTTACTACGTGCACTCATTAGCCTTAGCTAGGCACTCAAGAACTTGCTAATCTCATGTCAAGTGCACAATCAATTGTCTAATCCAAACCAAACCAAACAGATCTTCAATAATCATTTGGTCCACGCAATAACAAAAAGCCCTTCAAGAAACCATAAGATCTTTCTTCTGGATCGGTGTCAGCAGCATGCAGCTTTATCCTAGTGTGCTTTGCAGTCTACATTACATGTTGGGCTATTTGTCACTTCCATCTAATACACAGAAACTCTTCGCCAACAGTAGATGTTTTGTAGCTTCTAGTTTCTACCATGGATCTTAAAAGTTTGAAGAATAGACTTCTATCTTGAAGAATTAATATGAGACATTCACCAAAGTCAATTGAGGTGTCAAACTAACCCAGCTTTAGTGAAGTCAAATGATGAAGTGCTTCTTCTATAACAAGCATACTTTGCGCAATTCTCTATAATTCATCAACTCTTCTTTACTTATATAGGGATTCTGGGAACACCAAAGAAAAGTTTCTTTTGTAGATAGAAAGAGAATATGAATTTCAGAAACAAATTTATTGCAAATGCCTTTAGAAAAAGTCAAAGCAGATAAGTAAATATCAATGAAATTAAAAACACGCCACTGCATAAGAAGTCACAAGTTTTCAAATATGAGAGAGCTAATTGTTGGAAAGAAAATAAAAGGCGAAAAACTCTGCGCACTTTTGAGACTTCCACTGCCATTGCCCATATGTCTAATTCCTCATAACAATTCTCAGAATCAATTGTTATTATTTGCTGAAAACACAATTCTATTGTCTACTCAAAAGCACATTTCGAATCAAATTTTAAAAAATACGTCGAAACTCGAAACGGCTAGCCAAACAAGAACCATATCTCACACAATACACACGATTACCATCTGGAACAAATAGACACCAAAACTATTGAATTCAGCTCTTACAACGACCCAAAAAGGACCAAAATTGGCAATTCGTATTCGTCAGACACAAAAAAACTTAAAAAAGAAAAAACATCAAGAAACAGGATAATCGTCAAGAAAATCGGCACTCACAGCTTCTCGCGGAGCTCGGGGGTGTCTTTGGGGGTACCGAGGGTGTTGACGAGCCTTTGGAAGGTAGAAACCGCGGTGTTGATCTGGAATATTCCAGAAGCCACGGCCTGGGTTGGGTCCTGTCTGCTGCCATTGGAGAGCTCTCGCCTCGAGGAGCCGCCCAAACCCCGCCCAGCTTCCAGATCCCGAAAGCTCATCTCGTCTCGGCTCCGACGAAAATTTTTCCTTAGAAAATTCGAGTTCGAGGATTCCGAGAAAATTCCACGAAAGCCGAGGCCGAGTGTTTGGGTACGAGGATTCGTAAAAACACCCGCTGGCCGCTGCGACGGGATGATTGAGGGTCAGCTAAGCTAGGGCTGAACCAAAAGGGGAAGAGAGAGAAGATCGAGGCGATGATTAAGGAGAGAGAAACAGATTCCAAATTCGATTTCGATTTCGGTGGTAGAGAGAGAAACCGGAAACGAATTGTTTAGAGGGAGAGAGAGAGAGAGGGGGTGAAAGGAAATTTGTTTATTGTGGCGTGGGTGTGGGGACACCGGCCAGGAGACGTCGAGTTTTTTTTTTTTTATTGATTTCATTGGTTTTAATTTAAGCTGACATATAATTTTATATAAAATTTTTTTATTATAATAAAATAATAAAATATGATTATTTTTTAAAAAAAATTATTAAAATAAAATTTTAATTTTAAATTTAAATTAATAAAATAAACAAAATTTTAATCTTTTTAAGAAAAAATACTCAAAAAATAACTGGAATTGAACAGAGAAAAAGAATTACTTGCTGATGGAATAAAAAGTTTGAACTTTGAAGTTTGAACAAAGCGGCAAATGTTTTTTAAAAGAGTTCAGAATTAAATATGAATTTTTTCATATTATTATTGTCGTTGTTATTATTTTTTTATTTGCATATTTTCATTCATTTAAACTGACTTGCCGGCACGTTGATGTGGACCTCTTCGTGGACACGTGTGGAGTGATGACTGGTCCGTTTAATGATGTGTCTGCTTTATATGCGTTGTTGTGGACCTTTGTGGTAATGTAGTAGTGTGGCTGTTCATTGCTTTATTAAAAGCTCAAGTTACGATCCCTTTCCCATGTGTGCTTTGATATAGCAGTTTTTTTCTCTTTTAGAATTTGTTTAATTTTTTTATTTGAGTTTTTAATTTAAGTTAAAATATAATTTTATATGAGAGTTTTTTATTACATAAAAAAATTAAATGTGATTATTTTTAATAATTTTTTACTATAACAAAATTTAAATTTTAAACTCAAATCGGTGAAATGAACGGAACTTTAAAAAACTCACTAATTAAAAATTTACGAGTTGCTGCAAAAAATATTGTTCTATTATATAAAAAGTTAAAAAAATTTATAATATAAGATTAATTTATATATACATATATATAGATATATTTATATAATATTTCGGTTAAAATTTTTTGATAATGTATTATAGTTTTTGTTTTCATTTTTTCTTTTGTTCCTTTTAATTGTAAAATATAAATTTTAAAAAAAATAATAATTAAGAAAGTTGAAAATATTTAATTATATGGAGTGTAGATCAAAGAATTTAGAAGTGGCTATTTTACTTAGTTCTTGGACTTTTTTTAGGTGGGTCTGTTTCCTTTAGTTCAGAACTGAATTGATTAAAGATTGTTAAAATATACATTCAAAATAAGAAATGTTGTTTTTATTGACAATTGATAAATATGTCTTATCTTGTGGTCAATCTTTTTGGGTCTGGTATTTTTGGATCTATTATTGTGACAGTTGATATTTGTGACAGTAGCATTGAAAGATGGACATCTTTAAATATTTTTGAAACAACTGTAATCATTTGTGCTCCCCTTTGTTGAAAATAAACTTGCAAGATTTTTGTTTGTCCTTTTTGTTGGGAATGGTGTCCGAGAAACATAAAATATAATAAAATATTTATTATTTATTTAATAAAAGAGTTTATTCATTATTTTATGTGCATATATTATTAAATATTTTATGAATATCACTGAAAATTTCATGATTATTTATGTGACCTTAAATATTGTATATAAGTGTTCTATGCGAGAGGATAACATTTAAGGATAATAATAAAAACAATGACCGTAATGAATTTAATTAAAGTTTAGAATATTTAATTAAAACATTACTAATACATGTCATTCTCATTCAGAATGGAACTGTGTTATCTGCACTGTTAATATAGAGAGATATTGAATGAATGTATTATGTATAATGATATTATGTGGAACAGGGACACAGACACAATATGAATTTTTGATAATTTCTGTTGAATATAGAAATTCTAATTGAGTCTACCGATGGTCATATATAGAATGATCTTAATCCTGAGTTCTTAGTAGACTCCTATTTATGGATTTGTGTCTTTTGATTAACTCAGTACAGATTCTGAGATCCTGAGTCATATTCCTTGTATTTTGAAGACATGATGAAGTGAGTAGCCGGGAATGTTATTATACGAGATGGAATTCATTCCTTCTTAAGAAAGAAGTAGATAAATAATTCTCTTGAGGGTTGATTCGGTACTTAAACCAGTAGGAGCACTTCGATTCATGAATTTGTTTAATAAATCAATGTCCATTAAAGAATCAATGGTACTCAAGGATAAAGATGTAATTGGGAAGTTAACGGATTTCACCTAGCTCTAATTATGAATTATTTAGGGAGAATTGATCTATATGTAATGACTATATCAAATGGACACTTCACAGTTTAGAAGTAATTTATGTCTATAATTATGAGAGTGTAATTCCAAGTTTATAGTGGAATAACTTTTGAAATTAATAGAATTAATTAATTAATTAAAGAGTTTAATTAATTATGAATTTTATTGGAGTTCAGAATTATAGGTCCATTAGTCCCCGCGCCGTCCTTGTAATTTTATAAGACACTAAGGACAAAATGGGAATTTTAGAATTATGGAATTCTAAAATAAAACACTTAAGAATAATTAATTGAGAATTAGTAATAAATGAAATAATGTGATTATTTAAGTTTAAGTTTAAATTTAAATTTTAAAACACACATGTGAAAGTGTACACATGGTGTGAACGCACATCACAGTGTGAATCCCTTTAGGATTCAAATTGCTTACTCTCCATAGTTATCTAATTAACTTATTTAATAAGTTGTCCAATTTGAAATTTAAATTGATTTAAGTTTGACTTAAATTGAAATTTGAATTGAAGTTAAAATTGGACTGCAGGATAAAATTTTACCTTATTCTTTATCTGTAAAATTGCACCTACCACAGGGAGACCATATAGGATAAGTGAGAGAGTGGATTAATTTATTCGTGCATAAATTAATGTAATATATAAAATATCTCAAAGTTTTATGAAAATGTTGTTATACGCGATCCGCTAAATACATGATTCTACCTCCGAAATCGTTTCGGAAACTAACACTTTAAACTGAGCAGTGATTGGTGGAATTACAAATGGATCAGTAAAGCCTTCAACAATTGTTAATGCTCATCAATTGTTTAATGTAGAGTATGATTTTTTGATCAATGTTTGTGCTGCTCTTCCAACCACCGAAGTAATTTCTAGTTTAATTTATTTAAGAATGTGCGACTTTATTTTATTTTAGTGTATTTTTATTTAATTTTATTTTTCATTCAAATTATTTATATTATTTTCATTTGAGAGGGTTTGAAAATTTGGCGCAAAATAATATTGAAATGGATAAAATCGGACCACAAATCAACACATTTCTTTTTCAATTTTTTTCTTTTTTAGTCTTTATTTAGTTTTAGTCTCAAACGTCGCTATGCGCACATGATTAATTTAAAATAATAGCTAACACAAATTATTTAAAAAAAAGAAGTAAAAAAGACGACATAAAAAAAATAAAAATAATAACTAGGGGAAATCTTGGGGCAAATAATCTAACTTATTTTGTTGTATTTTAAATTAATTCTATTTTGTTTTGTGCAATTTTTTTTATTTAATTTGGTGTTATTGGATTTTACTTTAGCATATTTTTATTTAATTTTATTGTATTATTTAAGGTTTTTTTATTTAAGTAATATAAAAAAATTTGACAAAAAAGGTGGTAAAACGGACAAAATTGAACTCCAAATCAATTCAAAATAGTAAATAAATATAATAAAAAATTTAAAATTTAAAAAAAAAATTGGAAATGATTTGAAACCATCCGATCAAAAATTTCAATGGCTATTATTCGCACGTGAAAAGCACATGCAAGAGTAGCGCGTTCAGCGGGGGGGAAGAGGGCAGCTTCGTAGTGGTGGCCCCGCCACTTTTTTCTTAGGCTGGCAGGGCATCGACACGTGGCAATCCAAGAGCGAAAGACGCAAAAGCCCATGCACAAGGAAAGGAAAAGGGAAGTAAAAAAGGGGCAAAATTGACAATTCACACTCAAAGGACAAGGGATTGAAGCGGAATTTTGGGAGTATTGCTTTACAGTGAATGGTGAATTGTGCATGTGTGAATAGTGAACAATGCCTTTCTTTTAGTATATATAATAATGTGGTAGGTCTGATGTAGTGATGTAAAGAGAACATTTATGGTTCAATTTTTCACGGAGAAAATCGTTGAATTTACCCTTAAAATCTGAAGTTTTACCTATTATTATTAATTAATATCTTTTTAATCAATATAGTTATTTAATTAAAAAATAAAATAATCAAGATTAAGGGGTAAAAATCTAGACTCGTTCACTTTTTTTTAAACTGAAAATTTCATTAATAAATTAAATGCACTTTAAAAGGTATTTGCCTCCTTTCTCCTTACTAAAATATCGGTCAATTCTAAACGTCATAACAAAACCATAATTTTCACCTTTCAAATGACTCTTTTAAATTTTCTATACTAATATGAAGATTGTTCTTTTTATTTTATTCATTTCTACTCATTTTTCTCCCTAAAATCACTCGTTTTCTTATTTGAATTATTCCTTATTTGTTATTCAGTCCTTTGTATGTACATCTCTCTTTTTTTTTTGAAAGGAAAATTGTGTTTCATTAAAATACTAATAAATAGTCATCTTAGTACAATACTATCCTATTAGAGAGACAAACGCACGCCTGAGGTCCGAAACCGGGAAAGCACCTCAGCACACTAACAACGAGCTGACTGAAAGTCTGACTAGAGAAAACTCCTCTCTTCAACATAAGTTGTCGATGTTGGGAATAGTGTCATAGAAGCATAAGATGTAATAGAATATTTATTATTTAAATAATAAAAGAGTTTATTAATCATTTTATGTGCATATATTTATGAATATTTTATGAATATCAAATGAAAATTATGTGATTATTTATGTAACCTTAAACATAGTATATAAATGTTATATACGAGATGATAGTGTTTAAGGATAATAATAAAAAACATTGTTCATAATGAATTTAATTAAAGTTCGGAATCTTTAATTAAAACATTATTAATACATGTCATTCTCATTTAGAATGGAACGGTGCTATCCGCACTGTTAATATGGTGAGCTATTGAATGAGTGTATTTCGTATAATGAGATTGTGTGGAACAGGGACACATACACAATATGAATTTCTAATAATTTCCATTAAGCATAGAAATTCTAATTGAGTCTACCGATGGTCATATATAGAATGATCTTAATCTTGAGTTCTTAACAAACTCTTATTTATGGATTTATGTCTTTTGATTTACTCGGTACGAATTCTGAGACCCTGAATCCTATTCCTTGTATTTTGGAGACATGATGAAATAGGTAGCCGGGAATGTTATTATACGAGATGAAATGCATTCCTTCTTGAGAAAGAAGTAGATAAATAATTCTCTTGAGTGTTGATTCGGTACTTGGAATAGTAACAGCGCTCTGATTCATGAATGTGTTTTATGAATCACTATCCATTAGAGAATCAATGGTACTCAAGGATG
>NW_010361195.1:287508-295278 GCF_000414095.1 Morus notabilis | reverse complement strand
TTAAATACTCAAAAAATAATTAATTGAGAATTAATTATTATTTAAATAATGTGATTATTTAAATTTGAATTGTGAACATAATTTAAATTTATCATTTTAAACTTATTTGATAAGTTGTTCAATTTAGAATTCAAATTAATTTAAGTTTGACTTAAATTCGAATTTAAATTTGAATTAAAATTAGACTGCAGGATAAAGGATGATTTTCTCTTCCTTCCCTATCCAGTATTGGCGCCACACACAAGAGATGAAAACCCTAGGGTGGCCGGCCACTTAAGGGATAAGGTGTAGGAGATTTTTTGTTCTAAATTCAAATAGGAGATAGAGATTTGATTCCTTTTTGAAGTTTGACTTCTACTCTTTAAATATGAGAATGATAGAAAATTGTGAACACAATTTTTGAAAACATTTTTTCTGCCCTAACTAGTGAGGTGGCCGAATTTCTCAAAAGGAAAAGAGAAGGAAAATTTTGCTCCAAAAAATTCAACATCGTGCATGCGTTGGTGTTTGTGGAAAATTCGAGTGTTTAATCAAACCTGTTTTTGTCTCTTGTGTGCCCACACACACGTCTACGTGGAATCAAGGAATTGACGTGGAAGACTTTAGTTTTCTAAACACAAAGATTGGAGCAAGGACTGTTCGTGATCAAAGAACTCAAGTTATCATCCGAGTCGGCCTCCAGGTATTTTTCCTAATTGAGTTCTTGACATATAAATTAATGTGATTAATTTATTCGTGCATAAATTAATATAATCTATAGAGTATCTCAAAAGTTTTATGAAATTTTTGTTATACACGATCCGCCTCCCCGCCACGCTTCCGCATCCGAATTCGATTCGGCTACCAACAGTCGAGCGATGGAGGGATAGATCGTCAAAACCCACAGAAAGAGGACATATACATTATACACGGCATAGAAAAAATTCTACCCAGACCAAGACCACCCTATCGGCATTAAGCCGAACACCTAAATCTAACAGAAAACAACAAACCAGATGATAGTCGAGTGGGGAAACCACGAACTTTATTACACACACAAAAATTACAAAAAGACAAAAACCTCCGACCACCGCCGGTAAAAACCTCCGATGAAGGGCATCCGGCTAAAGAACCATCGTGGAAGAAAGCCAGCGAAGAGATCTCAGCCACCAAGCGAAAAAGCCCCATGAGAAAGGAGACCGTCCATTCGGCTTCCAAGCTCTTAACCGGTTTTGATCCGCCCAAATGAAGCCACCACACCGTACACCACCACCACAAACGAGAAGCCCATAATGAGACGAGTCGGAGGACTAAATTTCACGGCCGGGAGTCTAGCGACGCACCCAAAGGCGGTGCCAGAGCTCCGGCAAACCTCTGCTCTCCAAGAACCTTCCTCTAACTCTCTCTCTTAAAAAAACTAATCCTGTATCTCTTTCTCTTGTATACCAAAAGTTCAAAAAGTACAAAGTTTTTTCGCTCTCTATTCTAGTTAGAACTTAGAAGTGACCTCAACATCCTATTCATACATACTCTGTTGAAAGATTGAAAAGAAAAAAAGAACAGTAATTGCTCAAGTAATGTTTATTTTCAAATTATTTACTTACAGCGATCAAACAACAACGCGTAAACATCTGAACAAGCTTAAAAAAAAAGACAAAAAAAAAATAGCACACACTTCTTTTTTTTTTTCTTTTTTTTAAAAAAGAAAAAGATGTGAAACATTGGCATTTAGAGAACATGGCTAAAAAAAAAAAAAAAAAAGAAATCACCGTAAGCTAAAAAATTATCTATCTAGATTCCTTGAAAAATTGGTCAAGTGACTTGCACGTACCTTATTATGTCTAAAGAATTAAAGATATACTAGATTGAACGTATTTACTACAATTTCAAAGTATAAGGGACATAGATTATGTAAATACAAAAGCAGAGCAGTTTGTCACCTTACTAAAGTCCTTTTTGCCTTAAGTCTGGTTGAATTTTAAAAAAATTTCCTTACTTTTTGAGAAAATATCATTATGGTACTTTGTAATTTATTTATTTTTTTAATTTAGTACTTCACTGTTTGAAGAATCTCATCAAGCTACTTTGTTGATCTAAAAATATCATATAAGTACCATGATGCCCTTTTTTCGAAACATAAGAAATGTTAAAACTACAACCTTTTTGAATCCTTTCATTAGAACTAGTAGTTGTTGTTCTGTAGATCTCATGTTCCAAAAAATGGGATAAGAGTAAAATAATGGGTGCGTTTAGAACTCGCTCTAAAATGATATTTTTTTTATATAAAAATGGAAATGAAAATATTTTCAATCTCATACATAAATTATTTTTAAAAATGCATTTAGTAGTTTCATCAAGAGATTATTTTTAGTATAAAAAAACCTATTAATGTCTCTATCTTTTTATACTAAACTAAAAAATTCTCTTCATTTTTCTTTTTTGTCTTTAATTGTGTTAAACGCTGTTTTGAAATTTTTTTTTATTTTTTTCTCAAAAAACACGAAAAATAAAAATAAGAATAATTCTAAACACGGCAAATATTTTTCTTTTTAAATGATAGGATACCTCAATGTAGAGGTGTGCAACAAAACTAAACTGCTCACTTTGAGTAGAGTACAAATCATATCAATCTATAATTGGTTACATGATTTGTAAACCAAACCAACCCAAGTCACGCAAGATATCAAATCCAAACCACACCAAACGATTACTATTTGGTTTAATTGGGTTCTTTTAATTGGTCTTAGTAATATTTATCAACTTATTTTCAACCATAATCTGTTGGGATATATGCCCATAAATCAAATAAGATGTAAATATTTTGCTGATTATCAATGAAATGAAAATTTTTTTTCAATATTATTTTGCATACACGTGATGTTTTATAAATATCAAAATCCCTAGATTATTTTTAGATGTAACTTTAAACATTGTATATAATTGTTATATGCAGAGGATAATGTTTGAAATAAAATAATCTAAACTTGTCTGTAATTATAAATTCAAGTTGGGATCTTTAATTTAAAATTACTAAAGCGGTTCATTACATTCTGAATGAAACAATCTTATCCTAGATTGTTAATAATGAGATTATTGGAATGAAAGCATTTTATGTAATATGATTACATAAGACCGGAACGCGATCAATTATGAATCTCTAATAAATTCTGTTATTAAAAAAAATATTCAATATTAATCAATGATGGTCATCTATGAATTAATCTTAATTCTGAGGAATTAATAAACTCCTATTTATGATATTATGTTCTTTGACATATTGAGTAATGACACATGTGAATAGTGTCAAAATCTTTGTATATTGGGTGCATAGTAAAATAAATAGCCGGGAATATTAATGTACAAGATGAAATCCATTCCTTCATAATGAAGTAGATGGACCGTTCCCATAAGTGTTGATTCGGGGCTTGAATAATAAGAGCGCTCAATTTCATGATTGGATCATAAAATATATTATTCATTAGAGGATCAATGGTACTTGTGGAGAAAGATATAATTAAAGAGGTCAACAGAAAATACCTAACTTTAATTATGAACCGTTTATGGATGATTAATTCGTATGTAGTGACTATATCAATGGACAACACAAATTCTGCGAACATAATTATTTTATTATTTTAAGAGTACAATTTCAAATTTATAGTGGAGTAATTTGAAATTAATAATTTTGATATATTAATTAAGGTGTTAATTAATTGTCAAAATTATTGGAGCTTAAAATAATAATGTCCATAGTTCCTCTCAATGGCTCCATAAGATTAGTGTGAACTGAATATATCATATTGAGTTATGATTATTAATATAGAATTGAGAATTCTAAATACACATATATTAATTAATTTGATTAATTAATATTAAAATTATTTTAAATTAATATGGATGAAAAACGTGCAGGTGCACGTTTCCTCAAAAAAAAAAAAAAAGAGATGGAAGTTCCCTATGAGGAAAAGGTCACAGACAGAGAGGAAGGAGTTCCTCGGTGTGAATGTTTTTTAATCCTCAAGGTGGATTAATAGGATTTTTTCCAGAGAAGAGAAAGGGTGAAAAATGGGAGAACAAAAACAAAAACCAAAAAAAGAAAATTTCTAGAGTGCTATCACATACTTTTGAGAAAAGTGAATGATAACTATAGGTGGTCTCCCTATTCATCCATCTTATGTGTTGAGAAACCCATTAGAACGCCCACACGTTCGAGTTCATGTTAATCCGGAGATACATTGAGAAAGAACCGTAGTGTTCTTAGAATTTAAGAGCTCAAGACGGTGTTGGAGGAGTTCAAGATTTACGTCCTAATCGAACGACGGTGAAATCCTCATTCCTTTCTTTAATATCTTTGTAGTTAAATTAACATGAAATAATGATCGCATTAAATTTTGATTTATGTGATTCGATCGATACCACGCTTCCGCACAATTTTTTTTTGAAAATCCAGTTTGAGAAACCAACAATTGGTATCATAGCGGTCTTTATTTCATGCTAACTTAACGTTTAATTATGTGATAATTCTTGGATGTATAATGGGTACGCACTTATGCATATGATGTATAATTATTGTGTGATGGTTATGTTTTATGCGAATGGATTAGTCGTAAATTTTTCCGGTTCCATGGAATTAGTTTTTGCTATTTTATTTTGATTAGATCAATTGTAAAATAGGAATCAATATGTAATTTATTATTCTTCTAACGCAAGAGGATCATCATGGAAGAGTTTCAACTATTTGTTTTTTTGGAAAAGTTCCAAACTATAAAAAAAAAGGTTTTCCGGTGACCGTACGGTCGCCGGTGACAGTCTCCAGCAACAGTCGTCAACGAAGGGGCGTCTGCCATGGCCGAAGGTCGACCATGGCAGTGCAGCAGCCTTCAAGCTGTTGCAAGTGACTGCACCTTCAGGTGCAGTCACGGGAGCAAGAGCTTTGCACCTCCTGGTGCAAAGGCCCAGGCCCATTATGTGGTGCTCTGCCTCAGTAATGAGGCAGAGGCATTACATGGAATTGGCTGGCTTTTCCAGCCGGCCCAAGTGTAGAAAATGGTTGTTTTTGACAGTCTAGAAAAGCCCAAATCCAATTTTTTTTTATCCACCGGAAAGGAGACATGAAGATGGAGAATACTTGAAGACATAGAATTACAAGAAGACCTATTTTTGATGTAATTTTATTTTTATTATTACTTTGGGGTTGTAATTCTTAGGTCCATGGAACCCGGTCAAGTTTTTCCATTTCGCTTGCATGTTATTTATTTATCTATTATGTTTGATAATAATTGTATTGTCATGCATCTAACATGTCATCTAGGATAAAAAGTGCCTACCTAGTTTATATGTATGACATGCATTATACGCATTAATTATATGTTTTAATTCTAAAATTGTTTTAGTAAATTAAATTAATTAAATGCACCAAATTGTTGAGTTTAATAAGATTAAATTCAAAGTCATTAAATTTAATAAGATTAAATTTGAAGTTGTTAAATTTAATGAGAATAAATTTAAATAAATTATTTAGCAAATGTTTTTTATAAAATTTAAATAAGTCAAATGTGAAATTTATAAATTTTAATGTTAAAATTTAAAATTCACAAATGACTTAATATAATTTTAAAGTTGTTTAAAATTATTTGGATCTTAGTGACTTAAATTGTTTAAATTCACTGAGAAGTATAAAGCAAGGGTTGTTTTATAAAATAAATACACCATTTATAAATAATGAGTGGGAGCGGGTAATATGACAATATAACCCATAGGTCTCCACCGTTAGTACAACACCGTGAGTAATTAATGAGGCCCCGAGACACTTTTATTTCGTCCTCCCTACGGAGAGTATTCATTAATTATAATAACAAGGTTGACTTCCAAAGAGATAGGATCTCTAAGATGTATTTTAGAATTGACCTACCCTACGGCGGCAACTTCTAAGTTAAGTTAAAAGATCTAAAGACAAGAAGACCTATTTTTGATGTAATTTTATTTTTATTATTATTTTGGGGTTGTAATTCTTAGGTCCATGAACCTGGCCAAGTTTTTTCATTTCGCTTGCATGTTATTTATTTATTTATTATGTTTGATAATAATTGTATTGTCATGCATCTAACATGCCATCTAGGATAAAAAGTGCCTACCTAGTTTATATGTATAACATGCATCATGCGCATTACTTATATGTTTTAATTCTAAAATTGTTTTAGTAAATTAAATTAATTAAATGCGCCAAATTGTTGAGTTTAATAAGATTAAATTCAAAGTTATTAAATTTAATAAGATTAAATTTGAAGTTGTTAAATTTAATGAGAATAAATTTAAATAAATTATTTAGCAAATGTTTTTTATAAAATTTAAATAAGTCAAATGTGAAATTTATAAATTTTAATGTTAAAATTTAAAATTCACAAATGACTTAATATAATTTTAAAGTTGTTTAAAATTATTTGGATCTTAGTGACTTAAATTGTTTAAATTCACTGAGAAGTATAAAGCAAGGGTTGTTTTATAAAATAAATACACCATTTATAAATAATGAGTGGGAGCGGGTAATATGACAATATAACCCATAGGTCTCCACCGTTAGTACAACACCGTGAGTAATTAATGAGGCTCCGAGACGCTTTGATTTTGTTCTCCCTACGGAGGGTATTCATTAATTATAATAACAAGGTTGACTTCCAAAGAGATAGGATCTCTAAGATGTATTTTAGAATTGACCTACCCTACGGCGGTAACTTCGAAGTTAAGTCTAAAAGATCTGAAGCGGTGGGTTACACTCATAAAGAGATAATTAAATTGGTTAATTATTTTCTTGACCTAAATAAAAGGAAATTAATAAATATTAGAAGTATGAGATATTTCAGATAGTATTTATTAATTGAGATAGTCTCATTTTAATTAACAATTATTTGACCTACCCTACAGCGGCACTTAATTGTGGTAATTAAAATTCGTTAGGCAATTAAACATGTATTTGTTGGTCTCTGAATCGAATTCGGATGCGGAAGCATGGGGTGGGGAGGCGGATCGTGTATAACAAAAATTTTCATAAAACTTTTGAGATACTCTATAGATTATATTAATTTATGCATGAATAAATTAATCTCATTAATTCATTTATTAAGAACTCAATTAGGAAAAATACCTGGAGGCCTACTCGGTTGATAACTTGAGTTCTTTGACCTCGAACAATCCTTGCTCCAAAGCTTTGTGTTTAGAAAACTAATGTCTTCCACGTCAATTCCTAAAATCCATGAAGACGTGTGTGTGAGCACACATGAGACAAAATTAGTTACAATAAACACTTGAATTTCCACAAACACCAACGCATGCACGATGTGAAATTTTTAGAGCAAATTTTTTTTCCTTCCCTCTATAGAGAAATTTTGGCCACCTCTAAAATTAGGGCAAAAATTCATTCTGAAAATTGTCTACCATTCTCTTATTTATAGAGTAGAAGTCAAACTTCTAGAAGAATCCAATCTCTATCTCTAAGATGAAGCTTGTTAATTATCTCCTATTTGAATTTTAAACAAAATCTCCTATTCCCATATCCCTTAGTGTGGCTAGCCAAGATAGGGATTCTCATCCCTGTGTAGCGCCAATATCAGATAGAGAAGGAAGAGAAAATCATCCTTTATCCTGTAGTCCAATTTTGACTCAAATTCAAATTCCAATTTTAAGTCAAACTTAAATTAATTTGAATTCTAAATTGAACAACTTATCAAATAAGTTTAAATGGATAAATCTAGATGTGTTCAAATTCAAATTTAAATAATCACATTATTTAAATAA
>NW_010361195.1:282203-284124 GCF_000414095.1 Morus notabilis | reverse complement strand
CAAATATCCAGAACATATATCGGAACAATTTCGAAAGATGTGGACTAGATTATTATTAATGGCAATTGCTCAAATAATTTGGAATTAGAAATCAAATTTCTCTTTATGCTTGGAGGGAAATAAACATTGTTCACAACAAGGTATTTCTAAAATTGAAGTCTAACTTCTCCCACTGCTTTTGCCAATATCCTCGCGGTATTCCCACTTTCATCGTGTAGTCCCTGACGACAAGTTCTTTGTAAGAACTAATATTTTGCAAAGAAAACCAAAACATGATTAGTTGCTCCTGAATCAACTATCCAGGACAAGGAATCACCATCTACTAAAGATGTTTCTAGAATTAGTAAATCTTATTTACTTTGATTCTTTTTCTTTGTTTAGGTGGAAACAATTTCCATTTAAGGGCTAAAACTTAATAAAGAAAACAAACATGATTAGTTATTCCTGAATCAACTATTCAGGATAAGGAATCACCATTTTACTAAACATGTTTTTAGAACTAGCAAATCATATTTACTTGAGTTCCTTTCTTTATTTCGGGAAACAATTTCTTTGTAAGAACGAAGACTTAATAAAGAAAACAAACATGAGTAGCAACTCCCGAATCTTCTATTCAGGAATAAGGAATCACCCTTTTTACTAAACATGTTTTTAGAACTAGCAAATCGTATTTGCTTGAGTTCCTTTCTTTATTTTGGGAAACAATTTATTTGTAAGAACTAAGACTTAATAAAGAAAACAAACATGAGTAGAAACTCCCGAATCCTCTATTCAGGAATAAGAAATCACCATTTTTACTAAACATGTTTTTAGAACTAGCAAATCGTATTTGTTTGATTCTTTTCCTTTATTTTAGTGGAAACGACTTTCCTTTTGTCTTTTACTCATGCCCTCACAGTATTTAGCCAACCTTTTTGTTTTATGGATTTTCAGATACGGTATTTGATGACTGCATTATCTTATAAGCTGTCTCCATGCCTTCAGGCTTCTTGTGAATTACCACCCTCAACTTTAGCTATTAGTTAGCTACAATGGTTTTGTTAGGGACAGGAGGACAATCCTCCATTTGGGACAAACTTATATTCATCACATGAATGTAAGTTGTTTATGTTACTATACCACTTTGCATAGTTTATTTATAGTCAATGTCTCAATTTCATGTAGTGAGATTTTAGGATTTGACATATTGTTGGAAATAAGTAGAATATTCATCTAATCAATTAATTGCATGAATATCAAAACATGTGAATTTAGGCACAATTAAATATGATGCATGACACACATGAAAAATACATAAATCGTGTTTTAATTTTAGGTGCCAACGATAATCCAATTTACCACGAGTATAGTGCCGCCGTAGCAAATTATTTACAAATTGAACCGAGATTCCTCTCAGTTAATAAACATACTCAAAATATCTCATATTTTCATATTTATTAATTACCGTTACTTTAGTCAAAATATAACCAACAAACTTTGATTATATCTTCATGAGTGTAAACCACCATTTCAGATCCCATAGACTTAACTCCGGATTGTTACCTTTGGGTAGTCAATTCGAAAATACATCCTGAAATCCTATCTCTAGGAAGCCAACCTTGTTATTGATCCGGCAAGAACACTCTCCTTTAGGAGGGTGATTCAAAGTCGCTGTAAAGCCCCTCTTCGGATCTCACGGTGTTGTGCTAACGGTGGAGACTAGTGAGTCGTATTGTCATATAACCCTCTCCCACTCATTATTTTACAAATATGTATTTTGTTTGAAAAAACATCTCATGGTTTTCAAATCGAAAAATAAACAATTTATTTTTCAGATATGTGAAATTCTAAAATTTAACTCTTAAATTAAATTTCACATGTAACATTATTTTGCAAATCAATTTTGCAACTTAAATCAATTTAATCATATTAAATCAATTTT
>NW_010361195.1:281743-282091 GCF_000414095.1 Morus notabilis | reverse complement strand
TATCAACATAAAATATAAATATATGCAATCGGCTATTGAGATGGATTTGACCGGGTCCCATGGAAATTATAAATCACAACCAAATCGAATAAATAAATAATTATAATAATTATTTTCTTCCGTTACATCAACGGGTCTTTGATTCTTGAATTCTTCATTCTTTGGTTTCGTTCTTCATCTTCGGGTCAGATTTCACCTTCTTTAGGGTCCGGAACTCTTTTGGGTCCGTCGGCACGCATTAGGAGGATTTCAGAAACCTTCGGGCCCGTTCAGGGGCCCATTTGATCGCATCTGGGTCGCCAGTCGCGCGCCTGGGTGCGCGCGCGCGCGAGATGGCCGCGCGCTGGG
>NW_010361195.1:280411-281599 GCF_000414095.1 Morus notabilis | reverse complement strand
GTCGCGCGCCCTGGCCGCGCGCTGGTCGCACGATGGACGCGTGCTGGGGCGCGCCCTGGCCGTGGTTTCTGGGCACTCGTCTAGGCAGCTTCAAACTTGATTTTCTGGGCTTCCTTTTGATTCAAAATCAAAACCCTAATCCTACCCAAATCCTAGAATTACAATCATTCTAATCCCGAGTAAAATTATAAATAATTTAATTTGAACAAATTTAATGCGATCCATGAAACCATATAATTAACGACCAAATCCATCATCCATACATTCATTAACACGAATTAAATATAACATCATCTAAATGCAAGTGCCTACCCATCACATACATAAATAATTAAATATCACATATTTAATATATTAATTTTGATTATCAAATAATCGGAGCATAAATTAATATCGTCTATAGACCGCTCTGATACCAATTGTTTGTCTCTGAATCGAATTCGGATGCGGAAGCGTGGGGCGGGGAGGCGGATCGTGTATAACAAAAATTTTCATAAAACCTTTGAGATACTCTATAGATTATATTAATTTATACACGAATAAATTAATCTCATTAATTCATTTATGAAGAACTCAATTAGGAAATATACCTGGAGGCCGACTTGGTTGATAACTTGAGTTCTTTGACCACGAACAATCCTTGCTCCAAAGCTTTGTGTTTATAAAACCAATGTCTTCCACATCAATTCTTAGAATCCACGAAGACGTGTGTGTGGGCACACATGAGACAAAATGGGTTACAATAAACACTCAAATTTTCACAAACACCAACGCATGCACGATGTGGAATTTTTAGAGAAAAATTTTTTTCCTTCCCTCTATAGAGAAATTTTGGCCACCTCTAAAATTAGGGCAAAAATTCATTCTGAAAATTATCTACCATTCCCTTATTTATAGAGTAGAAGTCAAACTTTTAGAAGGAATCATATCTCTATCTCTAAGATGAAGCTTGTTAATTATCTCCTATTTGAATTTTAAATAAAATCTCCTATTCCCTTATCCCTTAGTGTGGCCGGCCAAGATAGGGATTCTCATCCCTGTGTGGCACCAATATCAGATAGGGAAGGAAGAGAAAATCATCATTTATCCTGTAGTCCAATTTTGACTCAAATTCAAATTTTAATTTAAGTGAAACTTAAATTAATTTGAATTCTAAATTGAACAACTTATCAAATAAGTTTAAATGGA
>NW_010361195.1:274716-279636 GCF_000414095.1 Morus notabilis | reverse complement strand
ATTCATTCAATATCTCACCATATTAACAGTACGGATAACACCGTTCCATTCTAAATGGGAATGACATGTATTAATAATGTTTTAATTAAAGATTCTGAACTTTAATTAAATTCATTATGAACATTGATTTTTGATTATTATCCTTAAACATTATCCTCTCATAGATAACACTTCTATACAATGTTTAAGGTTACATAAATAATCATGGAATTTTTATTGATATTCATAAAATATTCATAAATATATGCACATAAAATAATGAATAAACTATTTTATTAAATAAAGAATAAATATCTTATTACATCTTATGCTTCTAGGACATCACTCCCAACAGTATTTGTGTATTTAACATGTGCATTCATGCTTCATATTTATATGCCTTAAATTTAGTAGTGATATTTATGCAAAATGTTGATTGAGTTAAATTCCTTATTTTCAACAAAAATGTCAAATCCTATTTTTGCACTTCTCGCTTCCCAAATTTTGAATGGTGAAAACTTTTTCAAATGGAATAGCAACATGAATATCCTCTTGATCTGTGAAAACTACCATTTTGTCCTTAAGGAGGATTGTCCTCCAGTGCCTCCAACCAATACCGCCAGGGCTTTGACCGAGCAATATGATCGATGGATCAATGCCAACAATAAGGGCCGTTGTTACCTGTTAGCAGCAATGAATGAAGTGCTGAGAACTCAGCACGAAGGCCTTGCGACTGCTAGAGAGATCATGAACACTTTTCAGAGGATGTTTAGACGTCCATCTGATTCAGCCTGACACACTGCTGTCAAAGCCATTATGAACGGCCGTATGAAGAATGGTTCTTCTGTACGTGAGCATGTGCTTAAAATGATTAATCATCTTAATGAGGCTGAAATTAATGGGTCTCAGATTGGTGAAAAGACCCAGGTTGGCATGATACTAGAGACACTTTCTCCTGATTTCCTTCCATTCAGGACAAGTTATCTGATGAACCAAAAGAATGATAACTTAACTAAGCTCCTGAATGAGCTGTAACAATTTGAGTCCCTTATAGGTGATAAGGGAGGCAAGGCAAACGTTGCTAAAGCCAACGCAGTTGAAGGAAGGCCTTCTTCATCAAAGAATAAGAAGAAGAAGAATCAAGGGAACAATAAGGGCAAATGGAAGAAGAAGATCTAGAAGAACAAGCAGAACAAGGCTGCTCCAAAGTCCAAGGGAAAGTGTTTCCACTGCAACCAGGACGGCCATTGGAAGAGGAACTGTAAAAAGTACCTCGATGAGCTGAAAGTGAAGAAGCAAGGTAAATCAGATTTACTGGTCATGGAAACATGTTTAGTTGAGAATGACTTCTCTACCTAGATAGTTGATTCAGGGGCATCTAATCATGTTTGTACTTCTTTGCAGATGCTAGAAACGTCCAGGGATCTTGAAGAGGGATCTTTCTAGATGAGAGTGGGCAATGAGGCAAGGATCTCAGCGACGGCAGTAGGGACAGTGCGACTATTTTTTGCAAATAATAAATATTTATTGTTAGACAATGTTTATTTTATTCCGAATTTCAAACGGAATTTGCTTTCGGTTTATAGGTTGCATGAACAATTTGTTTCAGTTTGTTTTAATATTGACTATGTATCTTTATCTAAGAATGAAATTCATATTTGTTCTGGTTTTATTGATGATGGTCTTTACTTTGTTAAAACCATATTCAACGAAATGCTACAAACTGAAATGTTCAAAGTCGTTGAACCAATCCCTAAAAGAAGAAAGGTTTCTAACGAAAATGAAACATACATGTGGCATCTAAGGCTAGGTCATATAAACATAGATAGGATTGAAAGCCTAGCAAAGGCTGGTCCTTTAAGAGAGCTAAAGGTTGGCACTCTACCGGTTTGTGAATCCTGTCTAGAAGGAAAAATGACCAAGAGGCCATTTTCAACAAAGGGTGAAAGAGCAAAAACACCCCTTGAAATCATACATACCAATGTGTGTGGTCCTTTGAATGTCAAAGCGAGGGGAGGCTATGAATACTTTGTCACATTTATTGATGATCATTCGAGATTCGGATATGCATACCTGATGCAAAAAAAATCCGAAACCTTTAAAAAGTTCAAAGAATTCCGTGCTGAAGCTGAAAAGCAACTCAGCAAATCAATCAAAACTCTTCGATCGGATCGAGGAGGAGAGTACTTGGATTATGAATTCAAAGACCATTTGATTGAAAATGGAATAATATCTCAGCTCACTGCACCTGGCACACCACAACAAAATGGTGTAGCTAAAAGAAGAAACCGCACCTTACTTGACATGATGAGATCAATGTTAAGTTATTCTTCTTTACCCACTTCATTCTGGGGATATACATTGCAAACAGCAATATACATTCTTAACTTAGTTCCATCTAAGTCAATCCCCATAACACCCATAGAGTTGTGGAATGGTCGCAAACCTAGTTTGAGACACATTCGCATATGGGGATGTCCAGCACATGTGTTGAAGGGAAAGACTGGGAAGTTGGAACCTCGCTCGAAAGTCTGCATATTTGTGGGCTATCCAAAAGGAACAAGAGAATGCATGTTTTATAGTCCTCAGGATAACAAAGTGTTTGTATCGATAAATGCTACGTTTCTTGAGCATAACTATATGGCACATTTTAAGCCCAGAAGCAAGATAGTTCTGGAAGAGTTACTGGCTGATTAGATTAACCCCATGCCGACAACAGTTATTGAACGACAAAGAAGGGAGACCACTGACCATGATTAAACACCACCGCCACCACGACACAGTGGGAGGGAAATAAGATTGCCAACCCGCTATCGTGGAAATGGAGAAGCAAATATTGCAGTCACCGATGGTAGTGAAGAGGGATCCATTGTCATACATGATGGCAATGGATGATATTGATCAAGAAAAATGGCAAGAAGCCATGAAACTTGAAATAGAGTCTATGTACTCCAATTCTATCTGGGAGCTTGTAGACCTACCAGAAGGTGTTAAGCCTATTGGTTGCAAATGGATCTGTAAGAGAAAGAGATGAGCTGATGGAAAAGTTGAAACGTTCAAAGCAAGATTGGTTGCAAAGGGTTTTACCCAAAAGGAAGGAGTAGACTATGAGGATATTTTTTCCCCTGTAGCCATGCTAAAATCCATCCGTATACTCTTATCCATTGCTGCTCATTATGACTATGAGATATGGTAAATGGATGTCAAGACGGCGTCTCTGAACGACCATCTTGAAGAGGCCATTCATATGGTCCAACCAGAAGGTTTCGTGGTAAAAGGTCAATAGCAGAAAGTCAACAAATTGCAGAGGTCCATTTATGGACTAAAGCAAGCATCTAGATCTTGGAACATCAGATTTAATGAAGCTATAAAATCTTATGGCTTTGAACAAAAGCTTGGTGAACCTTGTGTCTACAAGCAAATTCAAGGAGATAAAGTAGTTTTCTTGGTTCTTTACGTAGATGACATTCTGCTCATTGGAAATGATGTAGAATCGTTATCCAAAGTAAAGAACTGGCTAGCCAGCCAATTCCAAATGAAGGATTTGGGAGAAGCCAACTATATTCTTAGGATCCAAATTATCCGGGATCGCAAGAATAGGCTTTTGGCATTGTCTCAGGCATCGTATATTGACAAAGTGCTTGTCAGGTTTTCGATGCAAAACTCCAAGAAAGGAAATTTGCCTTCTCAACATGGAGTTTATCTCTCTAAGGAGCAGTGTCTAAAGACACCTCAAGAAGAAGAGGATATGAGACGAGTTCCCTATGCATCGGTAGTTGGTAACCTGATGTATGCAATGCTATGTACTAGACCTGACATATGTTATGCAGTAGGGTTGGTTAGCAGATACCAGTCAAACTCAGGATTAGATCATTGGGTTGCAGTCAAACACATACTCAATATTTGAAGAGGACGAGAAATCATATGCTTGTATACTCTGGTAGGGATTTAATTCCTATTGGATATACTGATTCTGGGAGTTTTGAGAGACATCTTGAAAGTATGGGACTTAGAGACATGCCTCATTTGCTTTAGGGCAAGTGAGAGATTGTTGGAATATATGTCCATAAATCAAATAAGATGTAAATATTTTGCTGATTATCAATGAAATGAGGAATTTTTTTCAATATTGTTTTGCATACATGTGATGTTTTATAAATATCAAAATCCCTAGATTATTTTTAGATGTAACTTTAAACATTGTATATAATTGTTATATGCAAAGGATAATGTTTGAAATAAAATAATCTAAACTTGTCCGTAATTATAAATTAAAGTTGAGATCTTTAATTTAAAATTATTAATGTGGTTCATTACATTCTGAATGTAATAATCTTATCCTAGATTGTTAATAATGAGATTATTGGAATGAAAGCATTTTATGTAATATGATTACATAGGACCAAAATGCAATCAATTATGAATCTCTAATAAATTCCGTTATTAAAAAGAGTATTCAATATTAATCAATGATGGTCATATATGAATTAAACTCCTATTTATGATATTATGTTCTTTGACATATTGAGTAATGACACATGTGAATAGTGTCAAAGTCTTAGTATATTGGGAGCATAATAAAATAAATAGCCGGGAATATTAATGTACAAGATGAAATCCATTTCTTCATAATGAAGTAGATGGACCGTTCCCATAAGTGTTGATTCGGGGCTTGAATAACAAGAGCGCTCAATTTTATGATTGGATCATAAAATATATTATTCATTAGAGGATCAATGGTACTTGTGGAGAAAGATATAATTAAAGAAGTCAACAGAAAATACCTAACTTTAATTATGAACCGTTTATGGAGGATTGATTCGTGTGTAGTGACTATATTAATAGATAACACAAATTCTGTGAACATAATTATTTTATTATTTTAAGAGTGCAATTCTAAATTTATAGTGGAGTAATTTGGAATTAATAATTTTGATATAT
>NW_010361195.1:272253-274522 GCF_000414095.1 Morus notabilis | reverse complement strand
TTATATAAGAAAGGAAACGTGCAGGTGCACGTTTCCTCAAAAAAAAAAAAAAGGAGATGGACGTTCCCTATGAGGAAAAGGTCATAGACAGAGAGGAAAGAGTTCCTTGGTGTGAATGTTTTTTAATCCTCAAGGTGGATTAATAGGATTTTTTCCAGAGAAGAGAAAGGGTGAAAAATGGGAGAACAAAAAGAAAAACTAAAAAAGGGAAAATTTCTAGAGTGCTATCACATACTTTTGAGAAAAGTGAGTGATAACTATAGGTGTCATCCCTATTCATTCATCTCATGTGTTGAGAAACCCACTAGAACACCCACACGTTCGAGTTCACGTTAATCCGGAGATACATTGAGAAAGAACCGTGGTGTTCTTGGAATTTAAGAGCTCAAGACAGTGTTGGAGGAATTCAAGATTTACATCCTAATCGAACGACGGTCAAATCCTCATTCCTTTCTTCAATATAATTGTAGTTAAATTAACATGAAATAATGATCACATTTAATTTTAATTTATGTCATTCGATCGATACCACGCTTCCGCACAATTTTTTAAAAAAAATCGGGTTTGAGAAAGCAACATAATCAACGTCAGTAACTAAAACTTTATTGTGATAAACATTCATCTATTTCTCAATTATAAACATCTACAACTCAAGGAGTAAGTCCAATTCATAATAAAAATAAGAGATATTGAGGTAAATGGCCGTTTTTTAGAGATTTATTTTATAAATTAATGGCTAAAATTTTGTAAAATTAGTAAAATGATCATTTTTTATTGATTTAATAGTCAATCACTTATCATTGATTAACTTAGTGGTCAATCACTGAGTTAGCGGTCTATCACTGATTAACTTTAGTTTATCACGGATGAACTTGTTGACTCTTCATTATTGTCAATATCAATTAATAATAAACAAAAATCAATTTCAATTAATCAATATTAATCAATAAATTATAGGTTTATCAATGAATAAATCGTTGAGAAAGTTAATAATAAATCAGTATTAACCGTATGTCAACGACCGATTGATTATTAAGAAAAAAAACCATTTTCTAAAATAAAAAATGGCCATTTATTTAAAAAATAAAAATATCAGCCATTTATTAAAAAAAAGTCAATACAACTATTTAGCTAATTTTCTCTAAAAATAAAACATTTTTGAATGATTATCCATAATAAAAATAAAACATTCTAATCTATTTTTATAAAACAAGGCTCCCTTAGCGGTGCGACTCCTAATTTTAGAGCACCAATGGAGCACGTTTTTAAAAGTCGTTAGATTACAGTAAAAGAAGATGTTTCAATAGTCTTTTTAAACTTTGATATTAGATTTTGTATTCTTTTTTACATATTGAAAAAAAAACCCCTTCATCTCCCCCAAAGCTCCGTTACATTCAACTTATTTTTATTTTGAAAAGCAATATAAGTTACCAAGGACAAGTACGATGAATCTAATTTGAAAATCAAACAAAGAACCATGTAAGTGGATCTCGACCTTAGTAGGGGGAAAAAAGGTGGGTCTCGACCTTGTGCAACTAACTCGCGACGCGGGCTGTTTTGGAGGACAAAAAGGAATTTCAGAAGCTTATTATGGGCCCGTTCACTTTACTAATTCGAGTTGAGATTTGATTTTGTGTGAGAGCTTTTTACTGTAGTAAAAAAGTCAGATGTGACTGTTTCTGAAAGCTTTTTACTATAGCAAAATTCGAATTCTAAACTCGAATCGGCGAAATGAACGGAGCTCATATGCTCTGTTACCGGAAAAACTATGTTAAAATAAAGTATTGTTATAAAGTACCGGTGGTGTTTAATAAAAGGTGAGTCATGCACTGTGTTAAACATTATTTATTAAGCCGTGACTCACAATGAAGTCTGCCTTTTATTATTGATGGTTCTTATCACCGGTAATGTCTTTAAGCATTTTTTGTTTAAAAAAAGAAAAAGAAAAAAGAGAAAGCTTATTATACATGCAGGTTTATTGTATTAATAATAAGTCCTCACCTCAAATCAATAAAGTACCTAGTCAACAACTATTTTATTTGCTCCACCAGTGCCCAAAATTAAGGGTCGCACCGTAAAGATATGACAGCCTCATTCGTTTTGCAGATTCGAGTTTTCAATTCAAGTTGAGATGTGACATTTTCTGATAGTTTTTAACTATAGCATAAAAAATTAGATGTGATATTTTCTGAGAGCTTTTCACTATGTATCTCGGGGGTGTCCCGGGGGTGTCCCGGGGGTGTCCTGGGGGTGCTCTGAGGGTCTCCCG
>NW_010361195.1:262471-272222 GCF_000414095.1 Morus notabilis | reverse complement strand
ACGAGTATGGAAAATCCGTTTGATAAGTCAAGGGTGAACGCCACAAGGAAACCTTGATAAGTTCGGAATAGTTTCTTCAAGAACACAAGAAGAATATCTCACAATGTGAATAAAATATTAAAACTTATTATTAATTCAGTTTTCAGCCTTAAATAGCTGAAAACAAGATAAAGATAGTCAAAATTGTAAAAGTCCTATCCTACCCTTAATGAGGTAGGCGCCTAAATGAAGATAAACACTTAAAGATAAGATAAAACACGCCTAAAACTAATCCTAGGGAGGGAATCCGAATTTGAGTCTAACTCCTTCCTTTTAAACGCCTAATATGGAATTTAAATGTTTAAAATTAGACCTTGAATCTAAAAAGATAGAATGATAATGAAATCAAGTCTTTATCCGCAATTGTGACTTGATTCCTTGCTGGAAATTGCGCCTAAGCCTCTTATTCTTGCCCTTACACGCGTATCTTGGAATGACATGTAAATTGGCCATGCAATGGCTTAATAGACGTGTATGTCTGAATGGCTTTCTTCCGGATCAACTTTAATGAGTAAAACTGGTCTTTGTTCACCCTCAGTAGTGAACACTCTCTCTTCTTGTTGTAGAACTCTTCGGACTAGGTTATTTACTTCTTCTTTAAATCTTTTAGCTTGATACCTTGTTACCGGACCAACTGAGACTTGAATTGGATCGTGTGTATTCCTTGTATCTCTGATGTCCTCATCACCGGGGGTCTCCCGGGGGGGTCCCGGGAGTATCCCGGGGGTGTCTTGGGGGTCTCCCGGGGGTGTCCCGGGGGTCGCTCAGGGGTGTCCTGGGGGTCTCCCATGGGTGTTCCGGGGGTCTCCGGGGGGTGCCCCGGGGGTGTCCCGGGGTAAAACTGAAAACTCGAATCGGTGAAATGAACGAGACTAACATAAAACAAAGAAAAAAAGGGTGAAACGTCGTAATAACATATAGCAAAATTAAAAAGGTATTAGTACGTTATAGCAGAATAATATTTTTTCCATTCTTTTTCTCAATTCATAATTCCCTATTAGTCTTATACTTCTTATCAATAGTATACTAATACAGTCATATAATCTATGACAAATTTCTAAAATTCTTTTTGAACTTTGTGACTTGTGTCAACATACTCCCTAGATATTAAAATGTATATATTGTGCCTCTTGAATTATGAACTTTGTCACTTGTGCCAACATACCTAATAAACTTTACAATGTACCATTTGTACCCCTGAATTATGATGTCTTTCATTTTTTCCCTTCCATCTTGATTATATCATTTTTAAAAGAGAAATGTTGATACGGTCATTAAATTACTAATTAGGTATGACATTCAAGGTTTATTGAATGAGTTTCCTTCTAAAAATATTAGTTAGGCACCGGTTCTTAAAATATTAGTTGGTTAGAGACAATAAAATAAAAAGAGAAAAAATGATGAGCAAATCTAAATAATGAAATGGGTTTTTTTAGTTTTTAAGTTTCTTTTAACTTAATAATATTTAACGCAGTTAGAAAGGCATTCTAAATAAAATATGTTTGTGTTTTATATATAACATTTTTAAATTTACATATTTTCAATTTAATCCGTGTGTGTGTGTGTGTGTTTTTTCTTTTTGAAAATTTAACCAAATCTTAAAGAATCTATTAATTTACCAAATATTAACAGAAAAAAATCTTCACCATTAAAAAAAAACGCATAATGCTAAATTCAATTCACAATCTATTCTCTGCATTAAAAAACATATTAATTTAATAAACTCATTTGAACGAAAGAGGAAAAAAAAACTAAAAAATTAACAAACCCATTACCTTGTATAGATTTGTTCCTCATTTTTTTTTAATCTTTTTATTGCCTCTAACTAATTGTTTTGAGAATTGGTATCTCATTAATATTTTTGGAAGGAAAAAAATTTAATAAACTCCAAATATCATTAATAATCATTAATTTAATGCTCATATTAATATTTTTGTTTAAAAAATTGACATAATCAAAATAAATAGAAAAAAGTTAGAAATATATTATAATCCAGGGACACAACAGATATATTTTAAAATTTATAAAGTATATTGATACAAATAACAAAATTTAAAAAGAACTTATAAACATTTTTATTAAAAAACTTAACAGAATTAAACAAAAAAAAAGTTAAAAACAAGTTATATTTTAAAGGCACAATATACATATTTTAAAATTCAAAAGCACATTGTCATAAGCAATAAACTTCAGGGAAATTTGTCCTACAATTTACTTCGGATCTACTTCGGATTTCATTTGTCATTAACCCGACGACAAGGCTGATCTGCTGTAATTTTTCTTACAAAATTAAATTCCGTGCCAATATTTTTCTAGTCACCCATATACTATGCCATTAATTATCTTTTAGCCCAAAAATTAATTTCTACTCCCTAAACTTCATCATAACTCATATCCACCGTCAATTCACGTACACATATCTACGTCCACAAAAGCCCACGCGCGCGATTGACAATTCTTCCATAAGCATAGGGGTGGGCCCCAGCCTTGAAACTCGAACTCCTTGTCGGAGTAAACACGCTCTCCGCGTTTCAAACAACGAGACATCGCACGTGGGACGTCCCTCGCAGGTGCCGTCCATGATCTCTTCCTCAACAAGTCCCCTCCTGTTCTCTGCTGCATAAAATCTCTCTCTAAAATCAAGCTCTTTCATTTTCTTGGAGACCAAACGACTTTGATTTTTCTTTTTCTTTTTCCGCGATTTACCGAAGACTTTTGTTCAATCTTTTCCTTTTGATCTTCTCTCGTAGCAGCTCGCCATGTCGGTTAGTGCTCACTTTCTCCTGAATATGCTTGTTGAGTATCAATTTTTAGGGTCCTCGTAATTGATCAGTTTATCGGTGCTTTTTTGCGTGATTTTATTGATGGGTTTAGTGGTGGAGATAGATCTATTTTTTTAGCTTTTCTGTTGATAAATGTTGCTTGAATTTTGGTGATTTTGAGATTATATATTTGTCATAATTCGCGAAATGGAGTTTGTATTAAGCTGAGAGCATGTAAAGATTTTGATTGTACAAATCTACTCGCGGAATTTTTGCAAGATTCGTTATTTGGTTCTCGAATGCGATTTTTTTTAAAAAAATTTAAAATTTTATATATTTTATTGGGCTTCTTTATTTGTTGATTTTACCCAATATTTGAAACAAATGAAGAAAATCAATTAAAGAAGTAAATTTTGAATTTTGATTACTTTCGGTATTTTCAAATCTTTTTCCAGATTATTGTCGTGCTTTATTTGTGGTAGGAAGCTTGAGAAATTTATTGTGGCACTTATCAAAGAAATTTAAAGAAACCCAAAAATTGCTTCTTTAACTTTACTTTCGTATTGGGACATTTTTCCCCCCTATTCAAATCATGATTTGAGTCATGTTAAAAGGTCAAGCAAAACAAGGTATCCATTATGGGGGGTTCACTTTAAGAATGGATTCAGATTTGGAATGTTTATGTGAAGATTGAATACATGGTTATTTGAGAGTGTGAATGATTAAATTACTCAGCTGAAGCAGTGCCTCAAAACCTACGAAGCTTCTAGAAGGTTTTTATTTTTTTATTTTTTATTTTTACATTTTGTTATGGCAATGGACTGACAAATCTAATTTCAAGCTCTCTTTTTTTTTTTTTTTTTTTTTTTTTTTTTTTTTTTTTTTATTTTTTCATTTTTTTTTGGCAATGGACTGACAAATCTAATTTCAAACCCCCTTTTTTTTTTTTTTTTTTTTTTTATTTTTTCATTTTTTTTTGGCAATGGACTGACAAATCTAATTTCAAACCCCCTTTTTTTTTTTTTTTTTTTTTTTATTTTTTCATTTTTTTTTGGCAATGGACTGACAAATCTAATTTCAAACCCCCTTTTTTTTTTTTTTTTTTTTTTTATTTTTTCATTTTTTTTTGGCAATGGACTGACAAATCTAATTTCAAACCCCCTTTTTTTTTTTTTTTTTTTTTTTTTTTTTTTTTTTTTGAAGAATTTCAATCTCTTTTAAAGTCTTCGTTTATTGCAACTTCAATAGTGTTTTCTTAGTGCAATATCTTTACCAAAATGTTCTGTGTTTTACCATAGTCTTTCCTTATTTGGAAATCATACATCTGTTGTACTACAGGCAAAAACTGTTAAGGTCAGTAATGTTTCCTTGGGAGCAAATGAGAGAGACCTCAAGGAGTTCTTCTCCTTTTCTGGTGATATTGAATATGTTGAAATGATAAGGTTTGTTTTCTTTTTTCCAGTTTAACAGTTTCCTTGTTTTGTATATTTTGTACATTTCTTGAGCTTATCATGTTTTGCTCTTGTAGTGATAATGAACGGTCTCAAATTGCATATGTTACCTTCAAGGACGCACAAGGAGCGGAGACTGCAGTCCTCCTTTCGGTAAGTGACTTGTCATTTTAATCTTAGGAAAAGAAAATGGAGGCTCATTACATCATATTGTATAACTATCCTCTTGTTTTTTGGGCTCATTTAGTGTGCACAGCAGGACTATTAGTTGCAACAAATGTTCTCTCTCCTAGAATGGGACATGACTTCAAAGAAAAAAAATCATCTATATATATATATATATATATAGTTGGTATTTTGTAAAGACTCGTTAAAAAATTATTGTTCTTCCTGAAACAAAGCATGCACCACTTGATATCCAGCTGATAACTAAGTTACTGTGATGTAATATATATCCAAAAATTCCTATCCAAATTGCAATATGTGGCTGAGGCCTGAGAACATGTTTGAGTCTTTGAGGTAGAGAGGACTTGCGACTTTTGATCTTATGTCATTATCACCATTAAAGATAGGTACAAGGGATTTTAGTATCTTGATAGTTTGTTTCAAATATTTCCAAAACATTTCCATGATACCTGAATACATTTCCATTATGTTGCAAACGATTTTATTTTGCCTTTTGTGAAGAGTGAGAGCTATGAGATCAATTGCAATATAAATTGTTTTCCTCAAAACAAAAAGATATGAACAAATGAAAATAAACAGGCTTAGGAAGTGGGGTTCTGGTTTGGGGAGGCTGTCAATAGCTTACTATGAAAGATTGTTAGTATTAGTAGCTTACCAAGGACGATTGTTAGTAGTTAATGAATAAGTAAATGTATAAAAGGGAGAGAAAAACAGAAAGAAGGGATCATTGGGGATAATCAGTTTGTTGTAAAAATCTTGGAATCATTCCAAGTACGGGGAGGTAGCGGACCCTCGAAGATCCGCGTTTCAGTGTACATTTGCTGTCATCAATAAAGTTCTCTAGTTGATTTCATCTTCTTTTTTCAATCTTCTTCTTGGTTTTGTTCTCGAATCTGTTCAGCTCTTATCAGAATAAAGCCACTTGTTCAAATGATTCCTTTTTGGAGCACTCTGAATATTACAACTTCTATTTGGAATCAGATTGAATGATATAAGAATCCTAGGAAAAGTGTGCTGCAAAGAAAAAGTATGCTGCAAAGGAAAAGTATGCTGCAAATTGTAAATCGGATTCCATGTATATCATTGTCTGTTCAGTGTAAACCTCCATGTATTGGATACAAGAGTCTTTAAAATCCAATTTATGTATTTTAGTCTGTCCTTTAACATAGTGGATGTTTGCTATCTGTGCTGTTGTTAGGGAGCTACAATTGTTGATATGTCCGTGACAATTACTCTAGCTCCAGATTATGAGCTACCACCTGATGCTTCAGCACCTCCCGTACGTACCTCCTTTTGTAAACTCCCAACTGAGTGCCAGTTATCTGTTAATTTGTACTTCATCACCATAATGTCATTTATCTGTTGATTTGCCCGTCTCTGCAGGTGACAGAAAATAAGACTCCTGAAGGTGGTGATTCTGCTCTTCGGAAAGCGGAGGATGTGGTTTCCGGCATGCTTGCAAAAGGCTTTATATTGGGCAAAGATGCTGTTAACAAGGCAAGGAACTTTGACGAAAAGCACCAGCTGACATCCACAGCCTCAGCCAAAGTTATTTCTTTTGACAAAAAAATTGGTCTGACTGACAAAATAAGTGCCGGTACTTCTTTGGTGAGTGACAAAGTTCGTGAAGTGGATCAGAAGTTTCAGGTTTCAGAAAAAACCAAATCCGCTTTTGCGGCTGCTGAGCAAAAAGTTAGCGATGCTGGGTCTGCCATAATGAAAAATCGTTATGTCTTCACCAGTGCCTCTTGGGTTACGGGTGCTTTCAACAAGGTCACAAAAGCTGCCGGAGAAGTTGGCCAGAAGACAAAAGAGAAAGTGGGAATCGTCGAAGAGGAAGAGAAGAGGAAAATGGTGGATGACTATGCTCAAGTTCATCTCTCCGACTCTCCTACCAAAGCATCGGCTCCAAGTGAGCAGCAGAAGTCCAAGCCTGAACCTGCTCAAGGTTTGATCCTTTGATTTGCACTTCTGTAAATTCCTTTGAACGTTTGGATTCAGTTGTCTTTTCATAGATTTATTCTTCTAGCATGAAGTGGCGAGTGTAGGAGACTTACCCAATTAGTTGGATTACATACAATTGCTATTTTATGTTTTTACCTTCCTTTTTTCTCTTTTTCTTTTTTATAGATGTCAATAAGTAAAACTTTTGTAAGGTTACCGTGTTGCTTTTTTTTTTTTGTCTTGTTGTCATTTTCCGTTGTGGTTGCAAGACTTTGGGTATATGAAAAAAAAAAAAAAGTTCTCTCTTTTTTTCCCCTAGCCGAAACACTTTTTCCTCAGCTCTCCGGTGTAAATATTAATGCTAATTGTATATTTAATATTAAAAAATATAATACGGTATGTTATTTTTATTTTTATTCTAATGTATAATGTTATTTAAAATGTTAAATCTACATTTTTCTTTTAAAAGTTGTAAAAGTGAACATTTATTTTTAAAATAATTAAAAAATGTAAACGTTATAATATTTACATAGAAAAGTAAACATTTCAACTAATAGAAATCAATAGCATATGAGAAATTTGACACAATAAATAACATTGTATTGGAGAGTGTTTTTGTCTTTAAATCTTAAATTTATAATTGATACGTCAATTATAACATTGCATTGGAGATGTTCTTACGGATCTTCAACATGCATTTTTCAAGATGTTTCTCTTTTCCGAGACACAAAGGCAGTTTCGTAATTTAAAGGCTTATTTTGCATGAGACTCCCTCCAATTTTTCGTGTTTAGAAGATTGGTTCTTAAACTAAAATTTTTTGCAATTGGCCCTTAAACTTTAAAATGCGTGTATTTGTGGTCTAATTGAAAATAATGTTAAAAATTTCACGAATTTGCTTCACGTGATACGCACATGATGTTTTAAGAAGGGCAGGACACGTCCATTTGGCCAAATTGATAATTATAAAATAAAATAAAAAAAGAAAAGAAACGAAAAGAAAAATCAAATCTAGCGTTGCAGCGCTCTTTTCAACTAGATCCAGCCACCAACGCTAGCTCTTCACTAGATATCAGCGTCATGGAGACCCCTTCGCATTTCACAGCATCGCAGCGCCCCCAACCCCTAATAGATCTCAACCTCGCCGCATCTTCTCCTCCCCTATATCTCACCGTCGCAACATGTTGGGTTTGTCACGCTCTAAAATAAGGGTTAATGACGTGGATATTTATTTAAAAATTAAATGGGATTAAGAAAAATAATTAAATATTTAATAATGCTAAAATCAATTTCAAGGATGAAATATTTGAGAATTTCTAGACAAATCCCACAATTTGAAGAAATTAAGTTTCAAGAAAAGTGAAGTGGATTTCAAAATATCATAATAAAACAAGTTTTAAAACTAGCATTTGACATCACATTAGGATTCTCCATAGGAAAATACGTATTGTAGCATACATAGACAAAGTAAGGAAATGAATATAGACATCAATCACAGTCTAGAAATATTTAAGGTTACAAACCAAAAATTATACATGCCTTAGAGATGTATAGCAAAGATTGAAGTAATTACAACTTGTTCACTTGAACAACACAAGAGAGCGTTACTGGTAGTTGCTATCTACTCGGCACTGCTTCTAGCGTCGTCTGAAAGATGTTTAAAACATTGAAATAAGATAAACAGTGAGCGAAAGACCCAGTAGAATAAAATTTCATAAAACTTTATCAGTTAAAAAAATTCACGGTCCGAACATATCATCCGGAACCAAACATCCTTTAATGAAATGAAATAATCCACAAATTCAAGTTTCATGTGCTAATACACAATTTTATACGAATATGATAAATTACTCACATTATTGCAAAGCCATGATATCACCACCCACACTATGGAGTGGCATGTACATGTTTCGGGACCTACCCTTAAGGATATGATTTGCATACCCCGACCTCTAGGCCATCATGCATTTTATTATTTCTTAAAATATCTCATTTTAGAAAATATTACTTTAAATTCTTAATTCAACACAATAGGAGTTCAATATCATAATTCATGTTATTTTTTCAAAATCACTTTTCTCTATCAAACATGTTTTGTCTTCAAAACATCGTTTTAAGCCAAACAACTTTTTAAACAAGGCTATCAAGGATATAGACAAGATTATCCTACCTCTTTCAATTCTACGGTTAGCTTCTCGGCGTCCTAGCCTCACTTATCTTTCAAGCTCAATATCCTATCTCGCCTCTAGCTTCGCCATCAAAACAATGTTTTAGAGTTTAGATCTCACCTCTAAAACAAATCTAGCTTAATTATGTAAAATTGTATCATACTAGTGTGTCTTGACTCAAAACTAAAGTTTATAAACAACTTCATAATCCAAGTTGTGGTTCTTTTAGAATTGGAACTCAAACAAAAAAATAGAATAGAACAAGGATTAATGTGGCTAATCCACTCACTTTGAGTTTCCAAATGAAGTTAATTTGATTTCCCATTGAAATTTGGGTCAAAAACAAGTTTTTAAACATTTTGAGGCATTTCCCGTGTCAACCGGTCGCCCAGTAACAGAGAAGTGCAACACCATTGGTCGACTAGTGGTGCCTGGTCCAGTCGCCTGGGGTGGTTGACTGAGGGTGCTCTGCAGGCATAAGAAATTCACCGAATCAGCGAGGAAAATACCAAAAACTTGCATTTTCAAGTTTGATTTCAAAATAAATCCATGAGAAATCACTAAAACCAGTTTCCATTCATTTCCACAAGTTCAAAGAACCAAAACCCCCAAATTTAAACATAAAATCAACCACAATTCATCTCAAAACCAAGAGTTCATCAAACCAAACCAAGAACAAGTTTCACCAAAACATAATCCGAAAATCAAGAGTTGGTTTCTCAAAGAATTTTATCTCAATTTTTCCTTTGGTGATGAAAACTCGTGAAAATCCTCTTTGGTTCAACTTTGGGTTCAAAACTCCCTAAGAGAAAGAGTGAAAATTTTGGGAGAAAGAGAGGAGAAAGAGACGAGTGAAGGAGAGAGGGAGCTGGGGAGAGAGTTACGAGAGATAGAGGGAGAGAGTGATCTGTGAGGGAGAGAAGGAAAGGGAAAAGTAAAAGAAATAAAGAGAGAAAAAAGAAAGAAAATAAACATCAAAAGATATTTTGAAGAATATGTAAGAAAATGTGTTTCGCAATGTGAAATTATAAATACTGAAATAATTAAAGTTCTTGAAAATATTTTAAAATTTAAAAATAAGAAAATATTTACTGAGCATGATTAATTAAGAAAATTAAATTAGACAAATTAATATATCATAATTAGCATTATTAAATTATTTTAATTTTTCTGGTTGTTACGGGTCTTGGGGGGGGGGGGGGG
>NW_010361195.1:247326-262364 GCF_000414095.1 Morus notabilis | reverse complement strand
GGAATCTTCTTGGTTCTATGGATTAAAATCTGGGTTGTTTTTGTTCAAAAACCTTCAAAATAATTTGGGTCTTTATTTCTTTTTTATTCTGATTATGCTTTGAAGAATTTGTGTATCTGATGTGGGTTTTATCTCATTTTATGCTCCTTGGCTTTTCACTTTAGATTAAGTCTCCTTTAATTCTTCCCTTTTTCCTTTATTTTTTCTCTTTTCGTTGGTGCTTTATTCTAATGCTGCTATGGTGTTAAAATATTTATTTCATTTATGAAGTTGAGACATTCAATTTGATAATCCAATCGGTTGAGTGGAGGTTGGAGAAGGCCATCTTGACGAGGAGATTGGAATTGAAGAAGAAAATAGAATTTTTACAAATTTTCTGATTTTGCCCCTTGTTAATTGTCCACATGCGATGCACATGTGGATTTCTGTCAAATTTTTTTTGACGGAGTTAACAAAAGGACCACTAATACAATACATTTTGAAGTTTAAGAGACCAATAACAAAAATTTTTAGTTTAGGGACCAATATGTCAAACACGAAAAGGTAAAGGTGGTTCCATGCAAAAAAAAGCTTAAAATAAAATATTGATCAGTTCAAGGAGTAGTTTCCATGATTTCTGTTTGATAAGACTAGAGTTTTCTCTTTTTTTTTTTCCCTTTGAATACGAATTTGATCAGTTACTTGATAAGAAGGCCACAATAACGAACTGGATAGTCTATAAGAAAAGTCGCTCAGATTCATTGAAAGTTTCGTCCATGCTTTTTTTAGTCTCTACTAATTAATTTATGTTGAGCCCTAAGAGCATATCTATTGAGAAATATTTGACCATTTCTATTTTAGACTTCACATTTCATCTTGCAACACACAACAATCAGTGACCAGACATTACTCAAAGAGACCAATTAACTTTAGTTTATTTTTTAATTTCTTTTTGGGAGCTGTTTCGGTAGGACTAGAACAAATAAAATACTGATAGTTCTTTATGTTCAGCCGTTAAATCTGTATTAAAAATTGTCTGTTATGCACACTTTTTTAATTTCATACGATTTAACTCAATCCAACGATTAAAAAATGCATTTAGCTATTTTCTCAACCATGTTTGATGTATAGATAATATGCTTGACCTCCTTTTTTGGGGTAAGAATCACGCCTACTACAATACTAATAAATTGCGGTTTCTCCCTCAAGTTTGTGGTCCAATATTATCCTGCTTTTAGGATGCTAGCCCCAGGTTGAAAAATCCAATATTATCCTGCTTTTAGGATGCTAGCCCCAAGTTGAAAAAATGGAGAATTTACTCCTATAGGGTATGCGTCTGAATTTTTACTCATTTTTTTTTTATAAATACTATTTTATTAGTATAATTATTTTACTAAAAAATTTATAAAAAAAGTAAAAATCTTAACCTATACACTTTTAAAAAATATTTGTTAAGATTACCTTATCGTTTCACAATGTGTACATCTTTAAACGTGTCCTTTTTAAAGTTGGGGATTCAAAGTTATAACGCTTATCAATAATCTCAATCTTTTCAAGTCTTGCAATGCAAGCAAATCCCATGTGCCTGCAATTCATTTATTGAACGAGTCCACAAGGGCAGCATACGTTCATGTCAATAGAAAAAGCTCAGTCAATTCTGTCTCCTCAATTCCATGCCGAAAAACTATTTGTACTGGATACATTGATCTGATTTTGTCTAGATCCAACGCTTGAAATCCGTTTGACACGAACACTACGGGCACAAGATCCTAACGTATAAAAAGATGGATCGCAAATACAGGAAATTACCATAAAATTGTACTGTTACCAGTTTCGTTAACCTTTCTCATGGAAGCAAAACCCGTGTGATGCTTTTTCCTCGACGTTATGTTTAGAAATAGCTAAATTATGATCACAAAAACTCTCATCAAGAATCATAAACTGGGAAAAGAGAATTCCCGAGATCAAAGAAGACAAAGAAACAAAATTCAAACTCCATTAACAAACCAACAATAATTTATTCATCTCCCATAGTAGAACACACTAAGTAAACCAAATCAAGCTCCAAACAAATGAACATAGCAAATCCCATACACACAACGTTCTGCAACAGTATATAGTTGCACACAACAGAAACTAAAAGCAACTCTGGTAAAAATATAGTCAAAATACCATATCTCAATATATTCTACTAGCGTTTACGGCTCTTCTCAGATCGCTTCATGCTCCTACGACAGGGGGGCGAATCATCAGAGTCGCTAGCATCAGAATAAGATGGTGATGATGATCGCTTGCTTTTCCGCTTGCGGTGTCTATCATCATAATCAGATGAATCTGATGCAGAATCATCTGAATAATGATGACTTCTTCTCCTCCTCTTCTCCTTCCTACTCTTCCTGTGCCGTCGACGACGGCGCTCAGCTTCCTCATCCGAGGACTCGTCTCTCTTTCTCCGCTTCTCCTTCTTTCTCTTCCTCCTACCATCATCAGAACTATCTGAATCATCACTTTTGCTCCTTTCACTCCTCTTCTTTGACCTTCCTCTCTTTTTTCTCCTCCCCGAATCTGTATCAGAGCTATCATCATCATCTGAGCTCTTTTTCTTCCTCTTTACTGACCTATCCTTTCTAGAACCTCTCTTCCCATTTCTTTCAGCAATAGCCCTCTCAATCTCTGAGTCATAATCCGAGTCTGAAATCTCACTCTCTTCCTCCTCCTCCTCACTCTCCTCGCCATCAGCAGCACCTTTCCCTTTCACCTTGCCTTTTAACTTTTCCAATTCAGACATGACATCAGCTTGAATAGCAGCTGGGTCTTTCTCCTTGTTATCGTCCTTAACACTTAAAAAGTTCCTGCACTGAAACTTCAGGTGCCCAACACGGCCACACTTCTTGCAAGATCCGCGAGCCTCATCAGCATTCGACCCAGTAATGCGAGCAAGCGCAAGGAGGCCCTGGAAGCTTGCATACGCATTCTCACCCTCAGGCTCCGAGTTTGAAGACTTCTGCTGTGAAGACTTCTTGTCATCATCCTTGTTGGGCGCGTATGGATCGTAACCGATTGCACTCTGCCATATACCATGCGTTTGCAGGGCAGCACTACTGTGCACCCTGTTGTTCGCAGGCATGCGAACCCTTCCCGCTGTAGCCGGCATCCTGAAATTCCAAGAAAAAAATCAAAGCGAGAAACGCATCAATCAAATTTCTTAAAGATTGAACACTAACTGAAACAAGAAGTAAAAAGTTCAAAACTTGAATAAAACCTAGTATTTACTAGATCACGTGTCAAAATTAATTCAGTAATGCTGAGAATCAAAGACTAATTCAGCACACCTAAATGAACCAAACACTATTGATATACGTCACATCTTGATTTACCATAGAGAAATAATTGAGGATAAATTCAGCTCCAAGAAAAGTTATACCAGCGTAATAGTACACAAAAAGGAACACCTAGAAAATAAAATAACACAAAAATGACTTTGCAGTGAAACGTCTTAATCATAAACCCAAAATTTGCTGAAATACGTGGATACATCCCATCATAAACACTTTATGTTTCTTAATTAGATCCCAATTAAAGAACATCCGCATAATCTGTTGCAAAAACCCAAATTCGCGTATATATCTTTAAAAAAAAAAACCCCAAAAAATTAGCGATTATTTAACTTTAAACTTTTTTGGCGGTAGGAATTAAAGACCTTATAAATTGAGAAGCGAAAAATAAAGAAAAATTCTAGGGAGAGAAAGAAATTGGAAAAACCAAAACCTAAACGCTTGCCTAAAGATTGACTTGAACGAAAACTAGGGTTTTACTCGATCACGTTACAAAGTCATCAACACAAAAAATCGAGTTAGAACAAAGCTGGACGACTTAAACTCCAATTCAAAATATGAAAAATTGGAATTGCAGAGAAAATTTCACATTCGAATCCGAAAGTCCCAATTAGAACCAACGAAAAACTAAAAGAATAAAGAATATAAAATAAAAAATAAAACAAAGGAAGAGAAAATCATAGAGAAAGACGAAAGAGTCCGGAATACGAGAGAAATACCTGTCACTAACGGTAAACGAACAATTTCGGTAGAAATCTGGGAAAACCCAAATGAGTTGTTGAAACTTGAAAGGAAAGGATTATGGAAGCTCTCCAATGGAGGAAACCCCAATTTGAATTGCGATTCCCTGTACCACTTAAATACCAATTCCTGAATCTTATCGAAGACGGTTCGAGATTTACTGTGCTCGATTTGGTACGACGTCGTTTGGAGATATTTAGATGGGCCCCAGCCCGACGCGCAAGTATCGGACCTTGTCGACGCTCTGATTGACGGATGTGGGCCGTTCGTATGTTTGAGTGATTTGTTGGCCGTGGCCCACTGTGCGCCTTGGCAAAGGGAAAAGGCTACACTAACATCGCCCCCTATATTTTAATGATATTACATAAATACCCCTTAAAACGATGTATTTTGCACCATTGCTCCTGAAAAACTTTGAAAATTACTGTGAATAGGTAGTTCATGATTTGGTATTTTTGCTGTTTTCGTTCCAACGTTTTTTTTTGCCTCTTTCTTTTTCTTTTTTCTTTTTTTTTTTTCATTTGGTTTGTTTTACAATTTTCAAATAATTAATTCCAAGCGTTGAAATTCTACTGGCTCAATTCCTTTAGTTATTTTTATTTATGGAGCTCAATTCAAAATCATTAGTTATGCTTTCATTTTAAATTGATGGCTTGTATTTTGTATGATACGTAAATTGAGATTGTGATTAGTTGGAACTTCAGTAATTTTGTACTTAAAACTAACGTGTTTACGAGTGTGGACTTAAAAATATATTAGGGCCCGTTTGATTCACGGGTTTAAACTATGATTTATGATTGTGACGTTTGAAATTTAAATTTTTTATGAGAGGAATACAATATAGCAGAATCAAGAACTATGTTTAACCTTTAAAATTAACGCATCATTAATAAAAATGTGTTAGTGCGGTTCTCTTAAAAAGATAGACTCAAAAGTCTATCATCTCATTTGTTTTACTGACTTGAGCTACAATATAATCTTTTTGTTATAGTATTTTTTTCTCATTAAAATTTGAATTTCTGTTTAAAATTTGGGCAATTTTTAACAATATACTTAAAATAGAGCCCATTTTATTTTTACTCATTTAACATTAGCCCATATATTTATACCTTTTAGTAATTCAAGTACTAGAGGTAGAATCTATAATTTTCTCTTAAATAAAATTTTTATACAAAACTATGAACTAAACTAGCTAAATATTTCTTTTGGACATCTTCAAAAATCAAAATTTGAATTTCAAAAATTATAATGTTTTAGAGGTTAAAATTTTAAAAAGTAGAAATTTTGCTTAACTCCACAGTGGGAGTAAAAATCCTAACTAGGAAGGAAATAAGAAAAGAAACACATATATATTTTTTTTAATGTCAAAAGGAAATAGATATTACACAAAAGTCTACTTGTCTTTAAGAAAAGCAGAAGTCTTTCTGATGAAAAGCATATGTGCCCCTGATGAAAGAAAACATGGAAGCAACTGCCTGCAGATTTTTTCCATATCTAAAGAAAACTTTATTTTAACTTTTTTTTTTGTTAGCCAAAAAACACTTTTTTTGTTTTGTTTAGGTCATGAACTCATGGGGATGCTTTGTCACATTTATACATTATTTATTTTAGTTATCTTGAGTTGCATGGATATGGCCGAGGTATTTTTTTTTATATAATAGAACATCATTTCAAAAAATAAGCATACAAACACAAAACTAGACGTGAATAACTATAGAGTACAAGAATAATTGACACCAAATAAATGACAGGATCCACTATTAAATTCATATGGAGCTCAAAGACAAGCATATATGTTGAGATCTAATAATGAAAATCCAGCTCGACATATAAATATCGAGCGTGACAAAAACTTTTTCAACAACACCACTACAATCGATTGATAAGCTTAATCAATCGAGACCAAAAGACTCAAAACAATAAAATCATTGATAATGTTACACCATGATCGAGACATCGACCATTCCTTCGAACGACCGACGCCGAAGACTCCCCGTGGAGGACCGGCTGTTGGCATCGAGGGTAAGGCGTAGCAAACGTGCCCTATACGTCGAGAGATCGCGCAAGAGGAGAGGCGCCGGGCGAGGGCTCTACGTGCTGAGCCCGCTGCGTCGTGGGACCATTGTCGGTCCTTTTTGCCAGAAGTCATGTCAACCCGAGGAGGGAAGTATTGATCCGACTGCTACTGCAGAAGTCAGGAAATCAGGCGGCAGGTTGAGAGGATCAGCCACATTTCTAGGAAAAGTCATCATGAAAACTCACCTACCCTCACGAGGATCGAGAACAGAATATGGCTTCCTCCTTGGGAACCGGGAATATGTAATCACATGTAAAGGCCTATAAATAGAACCAACGAAACCCAGAAAAGGGTTAGACACCATTGGTATTACAGAGAGAAAACTTGTAAACATCTAAGAAAATAGTGCATGCACAAGTGGATTAGGCACAAAATTATTGCCGAACCACTATAAAATCGTTGTCCCTTCTACATCATTTTACTGCTTATTACTTGATTCAGTGGTTAGTGCAACCGTGAGCGTTTCTGGAGAGGTAATTACGAGTTGTCAGAAAAACACCGTCAACAATTGGCGCTAGAAAGAGGGCGTCAAGCACAGAAATTTAACCCAGCTTTGAACCAAAAGAAACTGTCATCATGCCTCCCGGCAAGCATGTCCAGAATACCACCGCCGCAGGGACCTCAACGGATCCGCTTCCACCCTCGGCCGCGACTCCCCCAGACCGTATCAGCCAACTCTAAAAGTAGGTCGAAACGCTGGCCGCAGCCGTGGAAAGAATGGCTACGGCCCTGGCTAGGCGGGAACAGGGGCAGAACCCAATGCCACCGCTTGAGGATGCGCCGATGAACCCGGTGAACGCCGTTGTTGGGGGCTAAGTGATTGGCGACCGACGCGGTGACGCCGAGGAAGTCGCTGACAGTCGAGCGAATGATCCACGCCCGTCAAAGTCGAATCGGTCTGTAGGGAGCAGGCAATGCGCGGCACGGAGGAGAGCGCGGGAGAAGGCTGCGACGCCAGCTGTGGACAACAGAGATGCACCTCCTCGACCGCAACAGGATCCGCCTAGGAGGAACCTCATCCTCGTGGAATCCACATCGGTAAATGGCGGAGACCTGAGGGCGAGGCTCGACACCCGACGTGGAAAGGCCGTATAGCTGACAAGGGAAGATGAACTCGCAGCAGAAAATAAAGCTCTGGCCGAGAAGATGGCCAGGCTGGAGAAGCAGATGGGGAGTCGACTGAACAACTTTGAACAGGTTGTGAGAAAGGTGGCCGAGGCAGTTAACGTCGACGCCAAGATGTATACGTCTCACGACCACCCGTTCGCGGAAAACATCATCCGGGTCCCACTTCCCGACAAATACAAGTCGCTTCCCATTCTGTTATACGACAGGAGGAGTGACCCGGACGATCACTTGGAGGTGTACACAGGACACATGGTCCTGCATGGATACCCCGAGAAGGTGATGTGCCGGGCATTCAGGAATCACCTTTCCGATTTCGCGAGGAGATGGTTTAGGTCCCTCAAACCAAACTCCATCACCAGCTGGGATGATTTGAAGAATGCCTTTTTGACTCAGTTCATAGGTGTCAAGAAATACATCCCACCAAAACAGAACCTGTCGAGGGTATACCAGGGACCTAACGAGTCCCTGAAGGACTGGATAGCCCGGTTCGGGGAACAGGTTGCCGCCACTAAAGGAATCTCCGATGAAGTGGCCCTGATGGGGGCGCTGTCCAGCATGAAGAAGGACATCCCCTACAGCACAGACCTCGACCGAAGGCCGCCCCACACCTATCAGGAATTCCTGACAAGGGTGCAGGGGTTCATAAACGCCGAGGAGGCCAAGAAGGCCTTAAAGAGCAAGGCGGCAACCCCTGCCAAGGAGGAGGTAGGGCATACTAGCAGTCAGAACAACAGCAAGAAGCGCCGAGGTCCTCCTCAGGTGCAAGCCAAGCCAAGGTACAACCCAGCTCCGAGCAACAGGGGCGGCAACGCCTCGACGAGCCAGGGGGTGACCAAGCGGCCCAAGCCGCAACGGTACAACGCTTACACTCCCCTGACTATGGGGATCGAGGACCTCTACCACGAGATCAGCCATCTCCAGGTCCTGCGTCGACCTCCATCCCTAAAGTCTGACCTGGCAGGGAGAAACCAGAAGAAATATTTCCGTTTCCACCGCGAGAGTGGTCACACCATGGCCGAGTGCTACGACCTGAGGGATGAGGTCGAGAGGCTAATTCGGGAAGGGAGGCTAGGTGAATACCGAGCCGACCGCCGGAACAATAACAGGCGCAACGACGACCGACGGGACGAGCAGATGCGTGATAACCCGCCCGAACCAGTTGGCGTGATAAGAACGATCTTCGGGGGGCCATACCTCGGCGGTACCTCTTGACGCGCACAGAAGGAGTACGCTCGAGAGGCGAAGGAGAAGTTCAGCCAGAGGATCATGAACGTCTCTGGACGCGAGGCTAAGGCCGCGCGATATGAGGACGCTGAGATCACTTTCTCGGAAGCCGACGCGAGGGGGGTACATTTCCCCCAGAGCGATGCCTTGGTCGTCGAGGCCATGATCGGTAACCACATGGTTTGCCGTATCCTGGTCGACAACGGTAGTTCCGTGGACATCTTGTACGCGGACTGCCTTGACAAGATGGGGATTCCCCGCTCAAGGCTGCAGAACAGTGCCCAGCCACTGTACGGGTTCACGGGAGACAGCGTCATCCCGGAAGGGGCCATCGAGCTGCCTATGCCATCGGTGACCGACCACACACCTCGATCGTTATGTCAAAGTTCCTGGTGGTGAAGGGAGGCGACCAATACAACGCGGTCATAGGACGCCCGACCCTGAGGGCCTTGCGGGCGGTAACGTCCATCTACCATCAGGTGATGAAGTTCCCCACGCCAAACGGGATCGGCAAGGTCAAAGGCAACCAGTACGAGTCAAGACTCACGTACTCAGAAACTGTCCGCCACTACGCCGAGCCGACTCAGGTACGGAGAGAGCTACGAATGGTTGAGACTAGGGGAGAGGGACTCGACTTAGATCCACGGTTCCCAGGAGAAGAGCCCGGAGCAGGACCGGTCGAGGAACTAATTGAGGTCCCCATCGATGAAAGCGACCCAACGAGAACATTGAGGATAGGCTCGGAGTTGGGGGCGTAAAACCGGGAAAAATTGGTCGAGTTTCTTAAGGGAAGCCTCAACGTGTTCGACTGGACCCACGAAGACATGGAAGGGATAACCCCCGACGTCATGTGTCACCGGCTGAACATCGACGACAAGTTTCCGCCAAAGAGACAGAAGCGTCGACCAATGAACGCCGAGAGGTCCAAAGCCCTGCGGGTAGAAGTGGACAAGCTCATGAGGAACAACTTCATCCGAGAAATCTTATACCCAGAATGGGTGTCAAATCCTGTCCTGGTAAGGAAGCCAAACGGGGAGTGGCGAACGTGTGTCGACTTCAGCGACTTGAATAAAGCCTGTCCTAAGGACAGCTTCCCATTACCACGAATCGACCAGTTGGTCGACGCCACGGCAGGACACGAGCTATTGAGCTTCATGGACGCATACTCTGGGTACAACCAGATACCAATGCTCGACCGCGACGAAGAGCACACGGCGTTTGTCACCGACAGAGGGCTCTACTGTTACCGAGTGATGCCCTTCGGTCTCAAGAATGCTGGAGCGACCTACCAACACCTCGTTAATAAGATGTTCGCGGGGAAGATAGGAAAGTCTATGGAGGTCTACGTCGACGATATGCTAGTAAAGAGCAGGAAGACCGAAGACCATGAGAAGGACCTGGGAAGAATGTTCGGTGTTCTCAGAGCATACAAAATGAAGCTGAACCCTCGGAAGTGTGCCTTCGGCGTCGCTTCAGGGAAGTTCTTGGGTTTCATGGTGAGCAGTCGAGGAATCGAGGCCATTCTGGAAAAGATTCAGGCCCTCCTCGACATGGCATCGCCAAGGAAGCCTAAGGAGGTCCAGAAGCTGACAGGCTGTGTGGCCGCACTTAATAGGTTCATCTCCAAATCCACAGATAAGTGCGTACCGTTCTTTGACACCCTGAGGGGAAGCAAGTCATTTCTATGGATGGAAGAGTGCGAACAGGCGTTCCAACAACTGAAGGAACACCTTGAGAAACCCCCTATGCTGTCCAAACCTGTGACCGGGGAGGTGCTGAGCCTTTACCTGGCGGTCTCGGAACACGCCGTTAGTTCGGTGTTAATCCGTGAAGAGAAGAGGGTGCAGCTGCCGGTGTATTACACTAGCAAGCGCCTCCTCGACGCGGAGACTAGGTATCCCCAGATGGAAAAGCTCGCCCTCGCGCTAGTTGTGATAGCGAGGAAATTACGACACTACTTCCAGGCCCATAGCATTCAGTTCTTGACCAATCACCCCCTCAGGCAGGTGCTACAAAAGCCCGACGCCTCTGGTCGACTCCTTAAATGGTCAATAGAGCTCAGCCAGTTCGATATCGATTACAAACCACAGACCGCTATCATGGGCCAAGCCCTAGCCGACTTCGTGGCAGAGTTCACAGGGCTAGCAGTCGAGGTCGAGGAAGCCGACGAGCCACCACGATGGAAGCTCTACGTCGACGGAAGCTCCAACGACAACGGCAGTGGGGCGGGACTGGTGTTACACACACCGGAAGGACATAAGGTCACCTCGGGCCGTCAGGTTCGAATTCCCCGCGTCCAATAATGAAGCAGAGTACGAGGCACTGCTCGCCGGACTCCGGTTGGCGGAGCACTTGAAAGCTGAAAACCTCGACATCTTCAGCGATTCACAACTCATTGTGAATCAAGTGAAGGGCCAGTACCAGACCAGGGACGAGAAGATGGCTGCGTACCTGAAAAACGTTAAGGAAGCCCTGGAAAAGTTCACCACCTATGACATACAGCAGGTACCGAGGGCAGATAATAGCAACGCCGATGCACTCACTAGGCTAGCGACGTCGAGAGACGCCGATCTTTTGAACCTGGTACCTTTAGAGGTCCTGAAAACCATGTCCACGGAAAAGTGGCCCGAAGTCGCACCAGTGGACCTCCAACCTAGCTGGATGGATCCAATCATCAGGTACTTGGTCAGCGGCGAGCTTCCTGAGGACAGGCGGCAGGCCCAAAAGATGAAGTACCTTAATTTCAATGGATGTTATTGTAATTTAGTGTGTTATGAATTTTAAGTTATTTCTAATATGTAAAAAACTAAATAAAAGTATACAATTTCGTGTCAATTTTGGGTTCATGGGTCAATTTCGTGTCACGGGTCATTTTCGGGTCGTGTCGTGTCAGCTCGTAAAGTGGTCGTGTCGTGTTGGTGTTGCGATTTTTATAAAATTTCGTGTCACGGGTCGTGTTCGGGTTGACTGCAAATTTTAAAAAAATGATCAAAACACGACACGAACACGACACGTGACACGAATTGCCACCCCTAGATGGCTGCGTACCTGAAGAAGGTTAAGGAAGCCCTGGGAAAGTTCACCACCTATGACATACAGCAGGTACCGAGGGCAGAAAATAGCAACGCCGATGCACTCACCAGGCTGGCGACGTCGAGAGACGCCGATCTTTTGAACCTGGTACCCTTAGAGGTCCTGAAAACCCCGTCCACAGAGAAACACGCCGCACGACAACCTCCTCTACCGCAGAGGGTACTCGATGCCCTTGCTCAGGTGCCTCGGTGCAAAAAAGGCAAAGAGGGTGCTATCGGAGGTGCACGATGGGGTTTGCGGGAACCACGCGGGGGACAGTCCCTAGCCTACAAAATATTATGGCAAGGGTATTACTGGCCCAGTCTCAAAAAAGATGCGGCCGAGTACGCGAAAAGGTGCGAAAGCTGCCAGAGGTACGCCCCCACCCCTCGACTGCACTCAAAGGACCTAACGTCCATACTATCCCCCAGGCCCTTCGTAAAGTGGAGGATTGACCTCATTGGTCCCATGCACAGAACCCCAGGGGGGTACAAGTTCGCTATAGTCGCCGTCGACTACTTCACGAAGTGGGTCAAAGCCGAGCCATTGACGGCCATCTCGGAGGCGAAATGCACAAACTTCATATGGAACAACATCGTGTGCAGGTTCGGTGTCCCGCACTCTCTCGTGTCCAACAACGGAAAGCAGTTCAACAACGACAACACCAGCCAGTTTTGTGAGCTGCTGGGGATCCACAAGAATTTTTCCTCTGTCGTGTTCCCCCAGTCTAACGGGCAGGTCGAGACAGTCAACAAGATAATCAAAGTCACGCTCAAACGAAGCCTCGACGCCTACAAAGGGAAGTGGGCCGACGAGTTGCCAAAAGTGCTGTAGGCCTACCGAACAACTAGTAGAACTACCACGGGGGAAACCCCATTCTCAATGGCCTATGGGTTTGAAGCAGTCCTGCCAGTAGAGGTGCCCATTCTGACCGACCGGGTAACCCGGTACGAGGAGGATAGGAACGCCGAACTGATGAACTTGGAGCTCGACCTCTTAGAAGAACGACGCACAAATACGCAGTTAAGGCTCGCCGCATACTAGGCAAGAACGGCCAGGTATTATAACAAGAAGGTCAAGCCGAAGCACTTCGGGGTCGGGGACCTAGTTTTGCGGGTGGTAACCCCCAACACGAAACCCAAGAACTCCGGAGCCTTGGGTCCGACCTGGGAAGGGCCCTATAGAATAAAAGAGGTTATCGCAAACGGGTCATATCGACTGGCGGAGCTCGACGGTTGAAGCATCAAGCACACATGGAATGCGAACCAGTTGAAGGTTTACTACCAGTGACCACGAGAAGCGTCGACCTAATAGACCAGGCTAAATGTCTTCTATTTGTATTCTTTCATTTCCCCGTTCTGGCAGGCTGAAAAGCCAACTTGTAACCCATACGCTAATAAATATACGTCGATATGTATACTAATTCTTACTATATGGGTATGATCTTCTACAATTGTCGATACGTCAACCAAAAATTGTCGATACGTCGACCAAAACTTGTCGATACGTCGACCAAAAATTGTCGATACGTCGACTAAAGTCGTCGCTACAACGACGACGATGCGCCGAAGACAAGTCCAAAGCCTTGTTCTTGGCAAGGGGGCGATGTGAGCCCCCCACGAACTTGCAAAGACGGTAGGGCTCTGGCCCAACCGTGCTTTGAGCAACTGCGAGTTTTTCTACGCTCCTCACATCCCACTATCTACGCCGAAGAGTCTACAGTGATGTGCCAAGGCCGACTTCTCAAACTCAGCCTCGACAAGGGGGTACTAAGGCCCAATAATGAGGCCCCCCAACAAAAAGCACAACGCTCCTTACGCACAAGAGGCAGTCGAGCCTACACTTGGCAAAAAATCAAAGAGAATATACATATACGCAACATCCACGCAAACAGTGAGTAAAAGCACGAATATTATATGAAAAGCATATATAAAAAGTAAAAATTGGTCTCGACCTTTTGGTCGTTACAAATTATCAAATTTAGTCTAGGCCTCACGGCCCTAAAAAAAAAGAAGAGAAGAGTAGCAAAAATAATAGATCACCGGGTGGAATCTCCTCAGTGCTCGCCGTCGCCCCCAGCGGCCTGGTTGGCATCACTCTGCGCCGCCTCAGCATCACCAGCCCACTGCGCCGGCTCAACCACCTCGACACCCTCGCTGTTGGACTCGTCCAAAAAGGATAAGTCGACGTCTGGACGCTCCTTGCGGAAGCGGTCGAGGATCTGCTCCCCCGCGGACTGCATCAAGGACAATTGGAGCTCTTCAAACTTGGCCGAAGCCTGGTAGGCTTCAAGCCTCTGGTTGACGAGCTCTTCGAAGGCCGCCGAGGATTTGAATTGCTCTACTTGGCCCTCGACCAAGTCCTTGAGCTCTTGGGACTTCTTGAGGGCCTCCACCCTGCCGTCGACCACGCGATGGAAGTCCTTGGAGGCCAGGAAGTCCGAGACAGCTTTGGCGGTTGCCTCCCTCTGCCGCTGCTGGAACTCCGGGGACGAGAGGTACGCCTCGACCCCCTTAGAGCTCCCCTCCCTGAAGCCCTCCTCGAAGCTGCTGGACTTCTCGTTGGAAATGTTATCCTCGAGGGTCCGCAACTTTGCCTTCTCGACCTCCAAGTCGGTCGAGGGCTCTTCCCGGATCGCGCGAAGGGTAGTAATTGTTGGGAATAGTGTCTTAGAAGCATGAGATGTAAAAGGATATTTATTATTTATTTAATAAAAGAGTTTATTCATCATTTTATGTGCATATATTTATGAATATTTTATGAATATCAAATAAAATTCCTTGATTATTTATGTAACCTTAAACATGGTATATAAGTGTTGTATACGAGAGGATAATGTTTAAGGATAATAATCAAAAGTAATTGTTCATAATGAATTTAATTAAAGTTCAGAATCTTTAATTAAAACATTATTAATACATGTCATTCCCATTTAGAATGGAACGGTGTTATCCGCACTGTTAATATGGCGAGATATTGAATGAGTGTATTTCGCATAATGAGATTATGTGGAACATGGACACAGACACAATATGAATTTCTAATAATTTCTGTTAAGTATAGAAATTCTAATTGAGTCTACCGATGGTCATATATAGGATGATCTTAATCCTGAGTTCTTAACAAACTCCTATTTATGGATTTATGTCTTTTGATTTACTCGGTACAGATTCTGAGACCCTAAATCTTATTCCTTGTATTTTGGAGACATAATGAAATAGGTAGCTGGGAATGTTATTATACGAGATGGAATCCATTCCTTCTTGAGAAAGAAGCAGATAAATAATTCTCTTGAGTGTTGATTCGGTACTTGGATTAGTAAGAGCGCTCTGGTTCATGAATGCGTTTTATGAATCACTATCCATTAGAGAATCAATGGTACTCAAGGATAAAGATGTAATTAGAGAGATTAACGGATTCTACCTGACTCTAATTATGAATTATTTATGGAGGATTGATCTATATGTAATGACTATATCAAA
>NW_010361195.1:238003-244915 GCF_000414095.1 Morus notabilis | reverse complement strand
CACCGTTAGCGCAACACCGTGAGATCCGGAAAGGGGCTTTGCGGCGACATTGAATCGCCCTCCTAAAGGAGAGTGTCCTTGCCGGATCAATAACAAGGTTGGCTTCCTAGAGATAAGATTTCAGGATGTATTTCTGAATTGACTACCCAAAGGTAGCAATCCGGAGTTAAGTCTATGGGATCTGAAACGGTGAGTTACACTCATAAAATATAATCAAATCTGTTGGTTATATTTTGACTGAAAATAACGGTAGTTAGTAAATATGAAAATATGAGATATTTTGACTATATTTATTAACTGAGAAGAGTCTCGGTCTAATTGGCATATAACTTGACCGCGGGAGGTAGTTGCGGCTCGTTTACCCTCTGCCTCTTCGAGGGGGTTTCAATCGTGAACACCCCCTTTTTAGAGGTCGCGATAACGCCGGTCGGGGCAACGTCCCCGGCCCCGGGCTTCCTCGACGTCCCGCTCATCGAGGGCACGGTTTGGCCTTTCCACGGCTTGGTGGGAAGGCTATACTTCATCCCGGAAGGCACGGCTGCACAGAAAATGAAGAGTCAATTCAGGAACATCTCGACTACGCCCCCCGAGCTTCGCTAAAAAAGTCAAATGAGAAAAACCCGACTTACCGCTGAGGAGATCGGCGGGAGGGACAACGGGTCGACGTGGGGCGGGAAGATCGACGATGAGGCCTTACAGCCGTTGGTTCTCCTTTGTGTTGAGAACAGAGGCACGCCGACGATTAGGGGAAAGCGACAGTATCTTCTCGACGCGAGCGAGCGCGGATGCTGGGAGCGTCACACGGTCGACTTCTTCACCTGCGAGAGTGAAACATCGTCAGAAGGCTCGACAGCTACACAAAAACCTGTGAGAAAGGAAAAAGGGGGAAAAACCTACAGTATTTGCTAAATATTGTCTGTGTCCCCACCGGTCGCTCGCCGTCGAGGGGGTGAGAGTTAAAATTACCCCTAGGAAGAAGAATTAGGGTTTCCACCCGTGGGCACTGGTGGTCTTCCCAATGGCCACGGGTGGGACAGGAGGTTTGGACTTAGCATGGGAAGCTATGTAAAAGAATCCCCTCTGCCTAGGGGAAGCCCGAAGGGAGTAGTAGTACAAAAATTCCTCGACGCTGAGGTCGAGGCTCAAAATTTTCCTCCACAATATTATCATGGAGTTTATTGTCACTCAACAATTGGGTGACAATTGTGCAGGCGAGATCCTGTGAAGGCCGCAGAGAGCCTTCACAAAGGGGTGGAAGGGCAAGGTTAGCCCAAAGGTAAGTGCCCGGGTGTACACGGTCATATGACCAGGGGGAGGGTTGTGCGCCCTGTCGTGGGGGGTCGGAATGATCAGGTAGAAGTGAAGGGGGTCGATCCCTGCATCGATGAACGCCTTTCTAGCGGCGTGGGGCCTGATCTTGGACGGGTCGAGGTCTATGGCCAGCCCTGAAAGGGTATTCTTGGGTGCAGCCCCATACCCTCGACGCCTGGGAGAGCCGGCCTGCGGGTCGACACCCTCGTCGTCAAGGAAAACGAGTGCGTCTTGTTGGGAAGACGAGGCAGACACGTCAGCGTACTCCTCAACTTGGCGAAGTAGGGAATCGTCGTTTCTGCCCAAAGACGTGCTGGAGGTAGCGACGTCCTCGGGGTCTTCCCTGACCCTATGATCGAGAACCTCTCGACCTCTAACCTACTTCGACGACATGTTCTGAAAATGAAAGGCAAAGAGGGGGAGTTAGCTCCTAGTGGTCGAGAGGTCCAAAGCGCAAGGTAAGAGAAAAATAGACTACACCGCAAGCCACGGAGGCTCAGAGCCAAGTCCGAGGGCCTCAACGGCGCCCAGGAGGTCAGACATTGCCAGCCCCGCCGTCGGCGTAAGGCCGGCGGCACTAGGCAAGGACATTTTTCCCCCTTTTTCTGCAACGCATTTCGACGCAACGGTCGCAGAAGAGGCGACCGAACCCATGGGGAAGAACATAGGGAATAAGGACTTACCGGAGTTGGAGGATGCTCGAATCTGAGAACGGTGGACGGTTCAAACACGGAAGATGCACGGAGGAAACGGCTCGGGGGAAAATCCGGCAGAGTAACGCCGTCTTGAAAGCTCGGTAGTCAGAAATGCAAAGGTAAGGGGGTATATATACCCGCAAGAGAGGAAGCCAAGGGGTCTTCGAGGAGTCCAAAGGGCTCCAGATCTCGACCGTAGAATTTGAATCGGTCCCATCCGATGGTGGACCCGAGAAGGCATGATTGAACGGCTGGGGAGAGAGCAACAGGAAAGGACTTGATCCGACGGCGATGATTCATCCCCCCGTCCCACGTGGCGTTAGGGAAATGAGGACGTGACGGTTGGTACAATCAACGTGACTGCTCCACTGCCCGAGAAACCAACCGCAATGATCACAGTACTCGCGAGCAGCAGTCCTAAACCGCAGAAAGGTCCCTTTCCACGCGGCATCCTCGACGCTGTGCAGCCAGGAAAGTCACACCGCGACATTCCAGTCTAGGGGGTAATTGTTACACCATGGTCGAGACATCGACCATTCCTTCGAACGACCGACGCCGAGGACTCCCCGCGGAGGACCGGCTGTTGGCATCAAGGGTAAGGCGTAGCAAACGTGCCCTATACGTCGAGAGATCGCGCAAGAAGAGAGGCACCGGGCGAGGGCTCTACGTACTGAGACTGCTGCGTCGAGGGAACATTGTTGGTCTTTTTTGCCAGAAGTCATGTCAACCCGAGGAGGGAAGTATTGATCCGACTGCTACTGCAGAAGTCATGAAATCAGGCAGCAGGTTGAGAGGATCAGCCGCATTTCCAGAAAAAGTCATCATGAAAACTCACCTACCCTCACGAGGATCGAGAACAGAATATGGCTTCCTCATTGGGAACCGGGAATATGTAATCACATGTAAAGGCCTATAAATAGAACCAGAATATGGCTTCCTCCTTGGGAACCGGGAATATGTAATCACATGTAAAGGCCTATAAATAGAACCAACGAAACCCAGAAAAGGGTTAGACACCATTGGTATTACAGAGAGAAAACTTGTAAACATATGAGAAAATAGTGCATGCACAAGTGGATTAGGCACAAAATTATTGCCGAACCACTATAAAATCGTTGTCCCTTCTACATTATTTTACTGCTTATTACTTGATTCAGTGGTTAGTGCAACCGTGAGCGTTTCTGGAGAGGTAATTACGAGTTGTCAGAAAAACACCGTCAACAGATAACATCACTTAAAATTAAACCTATCAAGTTAGACCAATCACCAGCATAGAAGGATGAGGTAACTTCTTTCATTTTTACATAATGAAACTATAAACGTTGCAAGAACACACATAAACATATAAAAAGTAGAATCACCATTGCATTTATTACACTAAAAACAAGATAAAAGTCTCGACCCACATGGACAAGATCATCGACAATAAGCTGGTCAACATGACCGTAGAGGACTGATTGACGAGAACTCACGTGACTCCACCACCGAGAAGCACCGCTGGTCCACCATGGCACTAGCAAGGACCCATGTGACACCACCAAGCATCGCCACCGAGAAGCACCATCACAACCGTGGCAAAGACTCACACGACTCTACACTGGAAGACGCCTATGTGTGTATTTGAGTTTATAATGTTGAAAAATTACATTACAAACGAATAATAATGGCAGAAAATTAACACCAACAACGTGAAATTTACTGAAGACCATCAATCTATTTTCTAGTTGTGGCGTGTGTAAAATAATACAGAAAACATACGTCTATTTGTGTTTGAATTTACTGTTGTGATAGCAAGTACTGCATAGATAAAACCATAACTGCAAGAAAACTAACAATATAAAATAAAACTATAAAATGGTGAAGGTGATAAATTCACTCTTGCTTCTCATCTCAATAGGCACTAATCCACACTTAAGTTATCATCATCTGTCAGAATATGATGTATTTATAAGATATTAAAAATACTCTACGTCTATTGGGCCAAGGCCATAATAATAGAGAGTTATTCAATTCAATAGGCTGACTGAAATATTCTGAGTAAAGTAAGGCTCGTTCACTTCGTTGATTCGAGTTTTTCTACAGTAAAAAGCTCTCACAAACAATCACATCTAACTTTTTTGCTACAGTAAAAAACTCTCACATAAAATCACATCTCAACTCGAATCAGCAAAGTGAACGAACCTCACACAATAAAGTAAATAAAGTCAATCCTATCACGACCTAAATAATACCGTACATGACCAATATGGTCTAAAATATCAGTTGTTAATTACATGCTTCATACACCACGTTTGACATTAACATAAGAGTTTAGGTAATTATGCTAGTTCACATAAAATAATTCCAACATATACCTTTTTTTTTTATTTCGACTTGGGCATTTGTATAAAAAATAAAATTAACAGCTTCTGGAGTATCATTATAAACTGTTTGTAACGCCAAATTAAGGGAGATCTATTATCACCGTTTGTTTGCTCTTTACACATCCTTTTTGAAGTTATCTATAAAGTATCAATGGCTATTTAAAATTTGATGGGTTATCGAGTGTGGATTGCTTTAGAACTAGATTTTTTTTATGCCGCCTTATTTGTATCCCTAGTATTCGGAATGTGGTCTCAGTTGATTGGTTTTATCCATCGACTGTAGAAGTTCATTTTGATTGCACTCGATTTTATATGTGCCAGTGGGTCTTTCACCATTAGATCTCATCACTTGTGCTTGTCCCTGTGCTTCGTCCGGCTTCACCGACCGGTGGATTCAATCAATATTTGAGGTTGAACTCCCTTGCAATTGGTGGTCATTTATAACTATTTTTAACTATGTAATTTGTTAAATTTGAGATGAAATTCCATCCTGTTCCAACTTCCAAGTGGCAAGTTCATGTTTTTGCTCCGTTCTTCACGGCTTGAAGAAAAGAAAAAAGTTATCTATTTAATAGTAAGAAGATTAGAAGAATTTGATCTTGTTAAAAAAGGGAATTGGTAAAAATTACTCTTCTTATAACGATTAGTTTCTCGCTTTTTGCAACCCAAAAGCATTCATGTTGTTTTGCAAGTAACACTTTTCTCTTAGTATCCTATAACCTATTAACCTGCATGCATGATTTTATCAGACTTATAACCTCACATTCAGATCTCATCACCTCCATATAATAAATCTTTTTTTAGTATTATTTATAACCTATGCAATTTATATCTCATTTTCTTATCTCTACTTATGATTTGGATAAGCCTCCAATATGCTTTACGTATGCAAGGCGTGCCAAGCGCGTGAACTAAGCCGTGGAGCGGGTGAAATCTGTGACATGAGGAAGTTTATTAGCATAATAAGACCCCGTTCATTTCACCGATTCGAGTTTTGTTATAGTAAAAAACTCTCATAAACAATCACATCTAATTTTTTTATTACAGTAAAAAGCTCTCACATCTCAATTCAAATTAAAAACTCGAATCAGCGAACTAAACGGACTCACATGTCATAGTAGTTGTTAGTACTTGAGGTTATGTGCTGAGGGTACATGTGTCCTTTTCTTGTTATGTGTAAGTGTAATAAAAGATGGGAGTGCGTGGTGGTGTGGGTTAGGCCGTTTTTGGGTTGGTGTTGGTCTCGGGGAGAGAAGCTAAACCGCTCGAAAGTTCAATAGCTTGTATCAGTGTTAGGGGAGATTTCCAGTAACAATACAATATCCATTATTACTCAATTTCTTTTCTCTTTCTCTGCGTTTACTATTTTCCTAGTTGGCTCTTACCAGACTCTTAGCCTATAAACAAAGGTCGTTTGAGTATGTATTTTTCTCCCTCCGGACGTGAGATGTTCGTCTTTAATATTTGTTGGGGAGACACCACATGCGAAACTAGTCCAACACACTTTAAGAGTCGAACTTGACCCAAAAGGTTAACTTCTTTGGTCTTGAGTCATTCTATGTATATAAACCACTTCACATTCTCATCCACTTTCCATGTGGGACAACACACACATGCACTTTTCTTAACAATCTCTCCCTCATGTGTGTGTTCACTGAACTCTCCCTCAAATTAATGTTTTCAAGTAGCCAGCACATCCAAGCATCACACTCCAAACGGGAGGCAACTCGAGCATGGGAAAGATAGCTGAAAACCTGTGAGCCCACCAAATGCTCCACCATCCGCGCACCTGTGGGACCACCAACTTGTTGGGAATAGTGTCCTAGTAGCATAAGATGTAATAGGATATTTATTATTTAATTAAGAAAAGAGTTTATTCATCATTTTATGTGCATATATTTATGAATATTTTATGAATATCAAATGAAAATTCCGTAATTATTTATGTAACCGTAAACATTGTATATAAGTGTTATATACGAGAGGATAATGTTTAAGGATAATAATAAAAAACATTGTTCATAATGAATTTAATTAAAGTTAAGAATCTTTAATTAAAACATTATTAATACATGTCATTCTCATTTAGAATGGAACGGTGCTATCCGCACTGTTAATATAGTGAGATATTGAATGAGTGCCTTTCGCATAATGAGATTGTGTGGAACAGGGACACAGACACAATATAAATTTCTAATAATTTCCGTTAAGCATAGAAATTCTAATTGAGTCTACCGATGGTCATATATAGAATGATCTTAATCCTGAGTTCTTAACAAACTCCTATTTATAGATTTGTGTATTTTGATTTACTTAGTACGGATTCTGAGACCATGAATCCTATTCCTTGTATTTTGGAGACATGATGAAATATGTAGCCGGGAATGCTATTATACGAGATGGAATCTATTCATTCTTGAGAAAGAAGTAGATAAATAATTCTCTTGAGTGTTGATTCGATACTTGGATTAGTAAGAGCGCTCTGGTTCATGAATGTGTTTTATGAATCACTATCCATTAGAGAATCAATGGTACTCAATGAT
>NW_010361195.1:188579-237706 GCF_000414095.1 Morus notabilis | reverse complement strand
ATGAAATTCTAAAATTAAATACTCAAAAAATAATTAATTGAGAATTAATTATTATTTAAATAATGTGATTATTTAAATAATGTGATTATTTAAATTTGAATTTGAATCATGAACATAATTTAAATTTATCCTTTTAAACTTATTTGATAAGTTGTTCAATTTAGAATTCAAATTAATTTTACGTTTGACTTAAATTCGAATTTGAATTAAAATTGGAAGGATAAAGGATGATTTTCTCTTCCTTCCCTATCTGTAATTGGTGCCACACACAGGGATAGGAATCCCTAGCATAGCCGGCCACAAGAGAAGGATAGAGGAGAATTTTTGTTCAAAATTCAAATAGGAGAGAGAGATTTGATTCCTTCTAGAAGTTGGACTTCTACTCTATAAATAAGGGATGATGAAAAATTGCGCGTAACAATTTTTTAACCTAATTTTTGGGGGCTGGCCAAAAATTACATTATAGAGAGAAAGGAAAATTTTTTCTCCCAAAAAAATTCCACATCGTGCATGCGTTGGTGTTTGTGGAAAGTTTGAGTGTTTGATCAAACCCGTTTTTAGTCTCGAGTGTGCCCACACACACGTCTACGTAGATTCAAGGAATTGACGTGGAAGGCTTTGGTTTTCTAAACACAAAGCTGGGAGCAAGGATTGTTCGAGGCTAAAGAATTCAAGTTATCATCCGAGTCGGCTCCAGGTATTTTTCCTAATTGAGTTCTTGACATATAAATTAATGTGATTAATTTATTCGTGCATAAATTAATATAATCTATAGAGTATCATGGCTTGTTATAGTTCATGGGACCCATGGCTTATTGTAGTTCGTGAGAATTATAATAAACGATTTCAGAAAGTTTAATGAATGATTTCTTAAGATAAGAGATCTTGCGAACCGGTAAAGTGGCTGATGGCCAAGATAGGATGTGGAGAGTGCATCCTTGGGGGCAGAACCCGAAACCCCGGGGGTGATATGGCTTGTGCACGTGGATGTGTAAGTAATTTATCTCAATATAAATTACTTGTTGATGCCTTTAATACGGTGATTTCCAGTTATATTTCCTTTGAAAAAAAGGATGTGAGGTTCCTGCTGTTGTGTTGGAACTGAATATCTTATTTATTTACTCGCTCATTTATTTATCCATTTATTTATAAAGTTATTTCAAATTATATCCTACTGGGCCTTTCGCTCACGTTTTATTATTTTATATATATATTAAACCCCTCCCAATAAATTCTAGAAGCAGTGCGGAGTAGCTGAGGTAGATTGCTACCATCTTGGGTTGGAGAGGATTATGTTCATCCTCTTGGATAAATGTAAGAATTTGTAAACTCTGATATTTAGATTTCTAGACTGTGGATGATGTGTGTAATGTTTTATTTACATGTCATGTATGTACGATAATGAAGATCCTGTGGATAGGTCCTGTAATGCAATTTATTTTAATCAAGTATGGGGCTCGTTGAGAATTTCCTTTGTTATCATGCGTTTAACCTCTAATCAAGTTTCACGTCACTGACCCCTGATTCGGGGTGTGATAGAGTGGTATCAGGGCCCTAGGTTAAGAATTCACAGGATTGTACATACATGTGTGACATCAGGAATCCATTGAACAATCTAGTTTCTTTTTAGTTAAAGGAGATGCTGCCGCGTCGTAGGTCAGTTGACAACCCGGCGCCACAGAACCAGGAGTTCATGGATGCCATGTATGCTGCTTTCCAAGGAATGGCCACTCGAGCTCAGAATGAGCGACTAGCCAAGGATAGGAAGCAGAGTTATTTTTGGGAATTTAGACATGCACCAATCCCCACGTTCAATAGTGAGGGAGGACCCTAGGAGGTGGAATTCTGGTTTGATTCCATAGTCAAGCACTTTAATACTATGGGAGTGCATGATGAATACTGGGTGGAATTCGCGGTGTACAAAATGGAAGGCCAAGCGAGTACTTGGTGGAAGCAAGTAAGAAGAAGACTTAATGTTACGGAAATGAATTGGGAACAGTTTGAGGTTCTCCTTAATGAACAATACTTCCCTCAGAGCTATAGGGATGAGAAGGCAATGGAGTTTATGTCCTTGCTTCAAGGTGATATGTCCGTGAGGGAGTATGAGGCCAAATTTAATGACTTATCCCGGTTTGCACCATCTTTGGTGGAGTCTGAACACCTCATATGTCTTAAATTTGAGAAGGGCCTCAAGAATTATGTCAGGAGACCCTTGGTGGCTCTAAGAATTCAAAATTTTTGGGATTTGGTAGCTGCTGCTACAAGCATGGAACAAGACAATTTGGCTTATCAACAAAGCAAGGAAGCAGCTGATCGAGTTTCTATTTCTAGTGGGCCACAATGGAGTAGTAGAAGAAACCGCAATCAGGGACAGATTAGCAAGGAAATGATTAGTGGTGGCAGTAGTTCCTCTGGAAGTGATAGGAGTGGCCCCTACAGCCCCAAGTGTCATTATTGTGGGCAAGTTGGCCACATTAGAAGGAACTGTCCAAATCAGAATCAGTCGCCGACTCAGCAATCTCAGAGTAAGGCTTTTTATAGTCAAGGAAGACCACCGTAGCTTGTGCCGCCTTATCAGCCACAGCTGCCAATGTCGATGCCATACCCTCCTGTGCCAACCTACCATCCACCTCAATATTCACAGTTTCAACCTCAGGCGCCGGGACCAGTACAGATACCTCTGCCACAACAATATAGGCCAGGGACACAAGTGCCCAATATTGGTGATAAAGGAAAGGGGAAAGCGCATGGACAAGCGTATACCCTGACTGGAGGTAGTTCTGGAGGACAGGCCAGTAACACGGTGGTTGAGGGTATGATTCTAATCTCTCACTCTCTAGCACATGTATTATTTGATATTGGTGCTACACTCTTTTATATGAAGTTCTTTTGTACGCATGTTAAAACTGAAATCTGAGAACTTGGAAGTCCCGATGACGTTGAACTCCCCACTGGGATGTGTGGAGGTGTTGAGTTTGTGTAGATTGTGTGAAATCACGAATGGGGGTGAGCGATTGAGAGCCGACTTAATTATCCTTCCGATGAGTCTATTTGACGTGGTACTCAGAATAGATTAGTTAGTAAGATACGATGCGATTGTTGATTGCTACCGTAGGAGAGTGACTTTGATGATTGATTCCAGAGTGATGATCACTTATCAAGCGGACATAAACCCAGTCCTAGAAGAACGACTGTTGAGGTACAGCGTCGATGGATGAAGGAACCTCGCTTGTTTCTCTTTCCTTCTTGCTCTAGAAGGTGAACCTGAGGTGATTGGAGACAGTGCGGGAATTCCTGTGGTGGATGAATTCATAGATGTATTTCCTGATGAGCTACCTAGTTTACCGCCGGATCGAAAAATTAAATTCTGCATTGATTTGGTTCCGGGAATGGCACCTATCTCTATTCCTCCATACCAGATGGCATTTGCAGAAATGAGAGAATTAAGAAAGCATCTCGAGGAGCTAGCGGAAAAGGGGTATATCAGGAACAGTACCTCCCCGTGGGGTGCACCGGTGTTGTTTGTGAAGAAGCACGACAGATCTCTTCGGTTGTGCATTGACTATCGTCATTTGAATAAGGTAACTGTGAAAAATAAATACCCACTGCCAAGGATCGATAAGTTATTCGATCAGTTAGGTAGATCACAATATTACTCTAAGATTAACTTGAGGTCTGAGTACCATCAACTGAAGATTAAGGAGGAAGATATCCTGAAAACTGCCTTTAGAACTCGGTATGGGCACTTCGAGTTCTTGGTAATGCCTTTTGGGTTGACGAATGTCCCTAGACCAGTTTGTAATCGTCTGCATCGATGATATTCTGGTTTATTCGAAGACTTGGGAAGAGCATGAGCAACATCTAAGAATTTTTCTTCAGACTCTTCCTGAACACCAGTTGTATGCGAAGAAAGAGAAGTATGACTTCTGGCTGACGGAAATGCAGTTCCTTGGGCATGTGATATCAGGACAATGAATTTCTGTGGACCCTTCCAAGATTGAGACTATGCTACAGTGGGAAAGGTCAAAAAATGTGGCAGAGATTCAAAGTTTCCTCGGACTCGCAAGGTACTATCGGCATTTCGTAAAGGACTTCTCGAGCATTGCGGTGCCGATGACTCAGTTGACCAGAAAAGAATTCAGATTCGAATGGAACACTGAGTGTGAATATGCCTTTCAGGAATTGAAGGTAAGACTAACCAGGGTACCAGTTTTGATTATACCCGATAGTGAGGAGCAATATGAGGTGTACTCTGACGCCTAGGGGAGTGGACTTGGTTGTGTTTTGATGCAAGGTGGACGCGTTGTAGCCTATGCATCTCGCCAATTGAAGCCACATGAACAGAATTACCCCACTCATGATTTGGAGCTAGCAGCGGTGATATTTGCTCTGAAGATATGGAGATGTTATCTCTATGGAGCAAGGTTTCGGGTCTTTTCTGAGTACTTATTTACTTAGAAAGATCTAAACCTCAGGCAGAGGAGATGGGTGGAGTACATGGAAGATTATGACTTCACGCTGCAGTATCATCCGAGAAAAACTAATATGGTAGCTGATGCCCTTAGTCGAAAAACTACAGGAACTATGGCATCATTAGCTTTGGAGGACTGGAAAAGAACTGAAGTGGTGAGTGAATATGAACTTCAGTATCACGAGGATTATAACCAGGCAATGGTGTATAATCTGATCTCCACACCGGCCCTTGTGTAACAAGCCAAGCAGAATCAGTGCCAGGATCCTCATCTCTAAGGAATCTGGATTCGAATCCAGAATAGAGAGCAACTCGAGGATTGGAGAATCTGAGAGGATGGGGCATTGCACTTTCGCAACTGCCTAGCCGCTCCTAAGGTGGACGAGATTAAGAAGACAATTCTACATGAGGCTCATAAGTCGCGATATGCCATTCATCCGGGAAGTACAAAGATGTACCAGGATCTGAAAAGATAATTTTGGTGGAGAGGTATGAAGAAAGACATTCGTGAGTACGTCTCAGAATGTGTAACTTGTCTCCGGATTAAGGCTGAGCATCAGAAGCCAGCAGGGGAGTTGCAGTCTTTACTTGTTCCGGGATGGAAATGGGAACACATCACGATGGATTTTTTAATGGGACTACCGAGAACTGAGCATAGGCACGATGCCATCTGGGTGGTGGTGGACAGGTTGACGAAATCTGCACATTTCATACCGTTTTGTGCGACGTATTCTCAAAAGGTTCTAGTAGAATTGTACCTGGAGCATGTCGTGAGACTTCACGGGGTACCGTTATTGATTACGTCCGATCGTGACACACATTTTAATGCAAGGTATTGGAAAAGTTTCCAGGAAGCCATGGGAACAGAATTGAAGTTCAGCACGGTATTTCATCCTCAGACTGATGGGCAATCTGAAAGAGTTATTCAAATTCTGGAGGATATGCTTCGTGCTTGCATTCTGGATTTTGGTGGAAACTGGAAGAAATATCTTCACCTTGCTGAGTTTGCTTATAACAATAACTATCAGGCCAGTATCGGTATGGCACCATTTGAAGCTCTCTATGGTCGTCCTTGTAGTTCACCTGTGTGTTGGTTGGAACTAGAGGATCGACTCACCACTGGACCAAAAGTTATTCAAGAGAATAATGAAAAGATAGCTGTGATTCGGGAACGACTGTTAACAGCTCAAAGTCGTCAGAAGAGCTATGCGGACAAAAGGTGTAGACCTTTGGACTTCTAGGAAGGCGACTTCGTTTTGTTGAAGGTTTCGCCATGCAAAGGAGTTGTACGTTTTGGTGTGAAAGGGAAACTTGTGCCAAGGTACGTTGGACCATTCCCAATCGTGCAACGAGTTAGTGTTATGGCATATCGTCTCGTGTTACCGCCCGAGTCATCTCACGTGCATGACATGTTCTATGTCTCCATGCTTCAAAAATGTCAACTTGATCTGGAAGTCGTGGTACAATGGTATGACGTTCCGATACAGTATGACACGACATACGAGGAGGAACCAGTCTAGATTCTTTATCGGAAGATGAAGAGTTTGCGTCATCGTGAGATCCCGTTAGTGAAAATATTATGGCAGCACCATGGAGTTGAGGAAGTGACATGGGAGCTTGAGACGACGATGCAGGAGCGATACTCGCATCTGTTTGCAGTTTGAGGTAAGTCCTAATTTCGAGGATGAAATTCCTTAAGGGGGGTGGAGTTATAACACCCCGAAGAATTAAATGAGATTAATTGAGATTTATTAGTGTGCCTCGTCCGGTTTAATTAATTTATTATTGATTTTTTAAAATATTTCTGACATGTAAATTTAAATATTTTCAAGGAATTTAAATATTTTCAGTAATTATATTTTTCCCCATAAGTGTGTGTAGACACATTCTCTGGACTGTATTTTAAATATTTAGACACCTATTTTTTTTTCTTTTATTTTTCCTTTTTCTTTTTTTTCCTTCTTTTTCCTTTTCTTCCTTCCTTCTCGTGGCTGCCCACAGACCACTCTCTCTCTCTCTCTCTTTCTTTCTTTTCATTTCCTCTCTCTCTCCTCTGGTTTCTCCCACTGCCGCCCTCTCTCTCTCTCATTTCTTCTTCAATGCCGGCCAACCTCATTCAGGATCTCTCTCTCTCCCTTCTTCCGGCCGTCTCTCTCTCTCTCTCTCTCGGCTGATCTTAGCCGAAGCAAGCAAAAGAAAAACGAACGAAAATGAGGGAAATGGAGAGAAACGGGTTTCAATCCCTTTGAGGTAAGGATTTCTTGAAAATTCATATTTGGATTTGAGTTATTAGTTTGAGAATTTGAAATTTTGGTTAGATTTGAATAATTTTGAGTTAGGGTTTGGATTTGAACAATTGTTGTTGGAATTGATTGAAATTTGGGGGTGTTCAGTTATTGGACTTGTTTAGTTGATTGGAAACTGGTTTTGATGGATTCTGGAGAATTTATTTTGAAATTGAACTTGAATTGCAGGTTTCGTATTTTTTCTATTTATGCCGCCATGCTGCCGAAATTTCTTTAAAAAGTTGATTTTAAACTGAAATTAAATAGGAAACCAATTCCATGAATTTGATTTCGATCTTTAAAGAACCCCCAAACTGATTATAAAAATCGATTGTAAAACTTAGATTTGAGTTAAGGCACACTAATAGGAAATCAAAAAGATGTGATTGAGTTTGAATTACTTTAGGAATGAGATTGGGATCCTAAAGTTTTGTTTTGCATCAGTGCTAACTGAGGACTCAGATTGAGTGGCTTGAGGAAGCGGAAGCCGGAATAGTGCACCGCTAGCCACAAGTTTGATAATTACGAGGTAGGATTTCTGACCCTTTTTCCTTATGAGCCTGATTTTAAAAGGGTTTGGCCTTACAAATGTTTTAAAGAAATGGGCTTGTTTGCGAAAGAAAAATCTTTGAAAACCATGGCTTGTTGTAGTTTATGGGACCCACGGCTTGTTGTAGTTCGTGGGAATTATAATAAACGATTTCAGAAAGTTTAATGAATGATTTCTTAAGATAAGAGATCTTGCGAACCGGTAAAGTGGCTGATGGCCAAAATAGGATGTGGAGAGTGCATCCTTGGGGGCAGAACCCAAAACCCCAGGGGTGATATGGCTTGTGCACTTGGATGTGTAAGTAATTTATCTCAGTATAAATTACTTGCTGATGCCTGTAATACGGTGATTTTCAGTTATATTTCCTTTGAGAAAAAAGATATGAGGTTCCAACTGTTGTGTTGGAACTGAATATCTTATTTATTTACTCGCTCATTTATTTATCTATTTATTTATAAAGTTATTTCAAATTATATCCTACTGGGCCTTTCGCTCACGTTTTATTATTATTATATATATATATATATATATATATATATATATTAAACCCTTCCTAGGAAATTCTAAAAGCAAGTAGTTGAGTTAGATTGCTACCATCTTAGGTTGGAGAGGATTGTGTTCATCCTCTTGGATAAATGTAAGAATTTGTAAACTCTGATATTTGGATTTCTAGACTGTGGATGATGTATGTAATGTTTTATTTACATGTCATGTATATACGATAATGAAGATCATGTGGATAGGTCCTGTAATGTAATTTATTTAATTAAGTGTGGGGCTCGTTGGGAATTTTCTTTATTATCATGCGTTTATCCCCTAATCGAGCTCCACGTCACCGACCCCTGCTTCAGGGTGTGACAAAATCATCGTCTCTGATACCACTTGTTGGGGAGACACCACATGCAAAACTAGCCAAACACACTTCAAGAGCCTAACTTGATCCAAAAAGTTAACTTATTTAGTCTTGGATCCTTCCATGCATATAAATCACTTCACATTCTCATCCACTTTTCATGCAGGACAACACACACATATGCTTTTCTCAACAATATTTATCATATATTCTCTTTTGACCCTTTTTAATTCCTTATAATATTTAATTTTGGCTATTATTTTAGGAAAGTAATAGTTCTATATATTTAAAATTCTGTAGCCCCACCATTCAAATTTCATGTAGGCTTCAACGTTCAACTTCTTTGTTTTCAATCAGTTTCTCTAAAGCCAGTAAAACATTCCAGTAATTTCATTAAAATAAAAGCTTTGTTTTGTACTAAAATCAACTATGCACCTTTATTGCATAGGTTAAAGGCAAAGAATTGCTAATTCTATGTGATCCCACCTTTACAAGTTCATATTTTATTGTTTACAAATGGGTGGGAAATAATAATTATTTTTTCACCTCCAAAACTTTTAAGAAAGAATTATTGCTGCTGGGATTTGTCTTCTCCGGAGCAGTCTAGCCAACACAAGACCAGCAGCCAATGCAGCCCCAAATACTGTATGCAGTCTCACACAGTAATACTTTGCCATGAAAATCTTCTGTTTGTCCTGTGAAAGTACACTTTCATAAATAATATATATATATATATATTGCACTTGATTTAGTCTAAATTAACTATGTGAAAAGACTTTTGCTCTATATAAAAGAAATATTGCATTTGACAACTTTGTCTAATTAATATCAGAAAAAATAAATAAACTTTTCAAAAAAACTGATAATAATAATAACACTCGAATGCCAGAAAAATTGAAAATCAAAATTACTGCTTTTCGGATTTCTCAACGAATCATCATTTCTCTCTTTGTGTAATGCATCTCTAAACTCCAGCTACGGCCACCAGATTTTTGCCAAATATGATGGATTGGACCAAATATTGGATATGATCAGATCAAAACATGAAGAGATTTGAAACACGACTTTTAGCCATCTAGTGTTGTACAAGTTTGAAAATAGTCAATCTCACCTTGTGGTTCTCTTCAACATAGCTAACTACTAGTCTTGCCATGGGTAAGGTAAAGGCACAAAGAAGCTGGGAAAGACCATGATCGAGGTTCAGAATCGGTCAAATGAGACGATAACTCGAAACAAGCGGTTGTGGTCTAGTCACTTACAATACAAGTAAAAGGAAGTTTGCTGCTTAGACCAAAACCAAATGTAAGAAGATAAAGCGCGGTGATTGCCAGCTTGACTACTTGTGCACCTCTTTCGGTTCCAATTCTAACCTGCAAACAACAGATAGGATGATCAACGTTCAAATTACGTTAGTTGTTTCGTCATCGAAGTTGTTTAAGTACAACTAAAGTTATATTTGACTTTTCTTGTTTGTAAGATCAACAAAGTATGCTCACCAGAGGGGAGAGTTTCCCAACAGCCAAGTCTCCCTCAGTCTGAGTTTGCACGTCATGTCAGTTCAAACACTTTAAACGCGGAAGGATAAAATTATGGGAGGTGTGCTTGTGTTACTACCTGATGAAAGTGACTACAAAAGAGGATCAAAGTTGTTGTGAAGCCGACAAGGAGTGAGGCCGAAAGAATGGAGCCGGTCAGGGGTTGGCCAATACCGCTGTCAAAACCGCAAGAACGGAATATTATAGAGACAAAAAAAACTCAAATTCAAGACTATTGTACCGAGATTATTCAAGTCATGCGACCTTGTGCTGCTCTGTAGTAAATAAAAGGCTGAAGTAGCAAATGGCCCGAATGCAGAAAAGCACAAAGGCTCTCCGAGTCCTTGGTAACTCAATCGAAATGGTGGACACTGCACTCATCATTTTAAACATATTTAAAAAAAAAATGAATTTCCTACACAAAGCATAAAGAATTTTTTTTGTACTAAAAGGAGTCTCCAATAACAGCATTAGCAATGACAACACAACAAAAATATTTCCACAAGAAATGCGTTTTGATACATTCATAGTTGACCAAAATGGTTCAGGAAAGTAACCCCTATGAACCTTTTACTTTGGTAATCTGTCTATTGTCAACGCATAATCATAAGGTTACTCTGACTGCGCATTAGGTGATAGGCTAAGAAAATTGCTTGTTCAAATACTCACATGCTTGAGCTAATCGCTATTCATGCAAGACTTTGTTTGCAAGTTATTTCAAATGTATTAATCGTTATGTTTACCTGATATATATAGCCACATGTGATTGCACATGCTAGTAACAATATTGCACGTTTATTTCCTGCCTGAATTGATGTCCAAGTCAGCAACATGAAACCCAGAGCAAGCAATAAGCAAGCAGCTACAAGGGTTCCTGTACGGCTAACCGATAACATTACATCACACAAGTGACCAATTAATATATTGTATGATAGCAAACGACATGTCCAACAACAACAACAACAACAAAAAAAAAAAGAGAAAGGAAGAAGAAGAAGAAGAAAAAAGTGAAGAACTGAACTTACCTGCCGATGAGGTTGACAACGGATTCTTTTTTGTTCTTATCAGCTCCTGTATCGAAATCGTAAACATCATTGCTGCAAATGGACAACAAAAAATGGAAAGAAAAAGGGTTAACAAATTTTACCACCATAATAATTTGTAACTAAACTGGAGTCTGGAAATGGATACCAAAGTAAAAGAAATAATCAATCTACTATTAGACACTTTAGAAGTCACTGAATAAAAGGTTAACATTAAGCTTATTCTGATATAAGAAACACTTGAATGTGTAAAGCATAATTTTTACCTTAAGTTTAACCATGTAATTATAAAAACTGAGGAAACCAAGACCACAAAATAACGCCCAGAAGAAAATATGCCAGTCTGGAAAAAAGCAGCTGCACTACCTACCTGTTAATGAAACTTTAGCATGTAATGCAAAAGAGTTTACGCATAGTAGTCCATGACGTATAAGCAACGAAAGGAAAGAGAATTCAGTTTCAACTCAATTACAATGGAAGAATATAAATGTTCATTTCTTAGAATCCCCAATAGTATTTGTGTTATAAAGAATGCAAGAAGACCAAAGGAGGAAGTTTCAGACTTGTGTCTTTATCAAACAAGACTTGTATCTCACAAAATGCAAGTAGAAATCATGAAAGAAACTTGGACCTTAAGATATATGACAAATATAGAAAGATAAAAGTGTTGGATCCTTAATCCAACGTTGGGCTTATATGTGAATAATTATGTGTTGCGGGCTGTCATATAAGGTTAAGCCTAATTAAAAGTGATATACTAAGGTTTAGGTATTTTGGGCTTTAATGTATCTAATAGGGTGTGGGCCTTTAATGAGTAGAGACTTAAGGGTAATTTCTATTTTTATGATGGGCTAAAATAGAAATACCAAAAGATAACAGGGAAGTTATCGATAAATGACAGTTATAGTCCCCAGATCATACGCAACATTTTCATTCCTTCTGACATCTCATCAACAGAAAGAGTACAGAGAGAAAGTTAAAAGGTTCGCAGCGAAAACGTGTTGATCTGGAAGACAAACTGCACGACTCTAGAGAGAAATCAAGTAATATAGATTCAGGTACGCTTTCGCTTACAGATTTATTAATTCTTGATGATCTAACATGAATGTTCTTGGCTTTTGGGTGATGGTTTTCACCAAATTATTGATTTCTAACAAGTGGTATCAGAGCATACTTTTCTTAGCACACCATGTGTGATAGTTGGTGCAATGCTTCTTCCTATGCCCTTCAACTCCACAGAAGTAACAACTTGTATCTTCCGGTTCAACCGGTTTCTTTTGTTGTTTCTGCTGAGGTGTTGTATCTGCAGCTTTTCTTGAATTTAACAATTTCAAGTTTGGGGCTGTTGGATTTTGAGAACAATTTTGGACAATTTCGGATATAATTTTAGAGAACAATTTTTGGGTATTTGGGTTTATTGAACCCAAATCATCTCTTTGACCGGCGGTAGCCTCTGCCGCCGCCGGCTCTGTGGGTAAGGCGCGGCCTTTGGCCGTGTCGGCAAGGGACAGCCGTGGCCTGTGGCCGTGGCAGAATGGAGAAAGCAGCAGCCATGGCTGCCGCATAAGGTTTTTTTTTTTTTTTTTAAAAAGGACTTCATGCCATTTGGCCGGCGGCAGCCCCTAGGCACCGCCGGCATCGAGGAATACCGGTCACGGCCATGGACCGCGCCGGAGAGGGGCAGTCGCGGCCATCTGGCTGTGGCATCTACAGAGGCGGGCGTTCGGCCGCCTCTCTCACCCAGGGGTCTTTCGACCCCTAGGGTTTTTAGCACTCTGGGCTGCGGCCCAGAGTGCTTCAGGAACCGTATGGGCCCAATTAGGCCCGTGACTGAGAAAGGTTGCGGGCTTCAGCCCGCAGCAAATTAAAAAGAAAAAAGAAAGGTTACCACAAGTAACCCTCCAAATTAAAGAAGTGGGCTGGTTTAGGATCCGGGTTGGGTTTACCCGACCCGGTCAACACTTGACCATTGACTTTGACCGGTCAATGTTGACTGTTGACTTTGACCTAAAAAAATTTTATTTTTATTTATTTTTAAATTTTTTTTTCTTTTTGGTCATTTTGGTGCAATTTTAAATTCAGATATTGGTATGGTTATATATATTTTGAGATGAATTAATTAAAGCAACATGTTACCAAAGTGACCTCTCTTGTGGAAATTAATTTGTTTTTAGAATATAAACAGTTGTGTATATATAACGTATGTGAATATTGATCGGCCTAAAAGAATGTCAATATTTAACAGAATTACATGTGCACATGTGGTAATAAACGCATGATAATTATTCGGTTTTACATGTGAACAATAAATCGGCCCAAAGGAAGATTTATTGTTTGGCGTGTTCTTATTATCAGTGTTTGATTACTACACTAAGGTATCAATTACAAGTTAACATTTTGTCCAGAGATGAAATGTTAATGGAGTGCCCGGTATCTTGAGATGGGGTTTACCTTTATTTGAATTTAATTTTTGTTTTGGGACTTATGTGAGCTTGTTTTGTTTGTTTGTTTGTTGTTCTCTGTTTAGCTATGACTCCTGCTAATATTACTGCCAACATCAACTCTATTCCTATGCTGAATGGCTCTAACTTTAAGTCATGGCAAGAGAACCTCTTGATAGTTCTCGGAGTCATGGATCTCGACCTTGCATTAAGGGTTGATTCTCCTCCACCTTTTATAGATAAGAGTACCTCTGATGAAAAGATGGATATGGAAAGGGGAGAGAAATCAAATCGCATGTGTATGATGATCATGAAGAAGGCCATTCCGGAAGCATTTAGGGGTACAATGTCTGATAAGATTACTACGGCTAAGGAGTTCATTGCGGACATTGAAAAGAGGTTTGTCAAGAACGAAAAGGCTGAAATAGGTACGCTCTTGACAAGTCTAATTTCAATGAGGTATAGTTGCAAAGGCAATATCAGGGAGTACATCCTAGAGATGTCTCATCTTGCTTCAAAGTTGAAAGCACTTAAGCTTGAACTCTCTGAGGACTTGCTGGTGCATCTAGTTTTGATATCCCTTCCGGCACAGTTTAACCAGTTTAAGGTGAGCTACAACTGTCAGAAAGAGACTTGGTTTCTGAATAAGCTCATATGACACTGTGTTCAGGAAGAGGAAAGGCTGAAGCAAGATAAGGCAGAAAGTGCTCACCTGGCCTCAACCTCTAAGGACAAGGACAAGGGAAAAAAGGGAAGAAGGAAGCTGCAGATACAGCACCTCAGAAGAAACAACAAAAGAAACCGGTTGAACCGGAAGGTACAGGTTTTTACTTCTATGGAGTTGAAAGGCATAGGAAAAAGCATTGCACCAACTATCACGCATGGCGTGCTAAGAAAAGTATGCTTCTTAGTTTGGTTTGTTCTGAGGTTTATTTAACTTCGGTACCTAGACACACGTGGTGGATAGATTCTGGTGCAACAACTCACATCAGTGTGTCTATGCAGGGTTGCCTGAGTTGCCGAAAGCCAAGTGATGGTAAAAGATACATTTATGTGGGCGATGGCAAAACGGTTCAAGTTGAAGCAATAGGAAAATTTAGATTATTATTCAAGACTGGATTTTATTTGGGCCATTCCCTACGGTTGCTTGGAATGGTCAACAATATTTTATAATGTTCATAAACGATTTTTCTAGATATGGCTACATATATCTCATTCATGAAAAGTCACAGTCACTGGATGTGTTCAAAAATTATAAGGCTGAAGTTGAGAACCAACTCAGCAAAAGGATCAAAAGTGTCAGATCTGACCATGGTGGTGAATACTATGGTAGATATGACGGTTCAGGTGAACAACGTCCAGGGCCGTTTGCTAAGTTCCTAGAGGAATGTAGTATCGTCCCACAGTACACTATGCCGGGTTCGCCCACTATGAATGGTGTTACTGAAAGACGAAACAGAACGCTTAAAGACATAGTGAGGAGTATGATTTGTCATTCAACCTTACCAGAATCACTCTGGGAAGAAGCGCTTAAGACTGCAGCATATATCCTTAATAGGATTCCAACTAAAGCGACTGCCAAAACCCCTTATGAGCTTTGGATGGGCAAGAAGCCTAGTTTAAAGCATTTGCATGTTTGGGGATGTCCAGCTGAAGTAAGACCTTATAGGCCTAATGAAAAGAAACTAGACTCAAGGACAGTAAGTTGCTATTTTACTGGATACTCTGAAAGATCCAGAGGGTACAAGTTTTATGATCCCACGACTAAGTCGATTTTCAAGTCTGGAAATGCCCGGTTCTTTGAGGATGTCGAGTTTGCCGGGGGAGATACAGTTAGGGACTTTGTCTTCGAAGAGGAATATGTTGATATTCCCACATGTGCTATTGACATTTATCAGGATCTCATTCCTGACCTTGTTCAATACACAACAAATCAAGACAATGTCAGAGAACCTCACATACAAGAAGTTGTTCCAGAAGAACAAACTCTACCACCTCAAAAACCTATGTCATTAAAGAGGTCCACTAGAGAAAGGAGAAGTGTGGTGCCATATGACTACATTGTATTTCTCCAAGAACATGAGGTAGACATTGGAGTGATAGAAGATGATCCGATCAACTTCCGTCAAGCCATGGAAAGTTCTAACTCTCATAAATGGATTGATGCCATGAATGAGGAGATTAAGTCCATGAAGGACAATGACGTATGGGATCTTGTCCCAGAGCGAAACCCATTGGTTGCAAATAGATATTTAAGACTAAGAGGGATTTGAAAGGCGATGTGGAGAGGTACAAGGCGCGTCTTGTCGCAAAGGGCTTTACACAAAAGGAAGGCATCGACTATAAAGAGACTTTCTCTCCGGTTTCTTCAAAAGACTCTTTCAGGATTATAATGGCATTAGTGGCGCATTTCAATCTTGAGTTACATCAGATGGATGTAAAGACATCGTTTCTCAATGGAAACATTGATGAGACAATCTATATGATGCAACTAGAAAACTTTGTGTCGAAAGACTCAAAGAATATGGTTTGCAAACTTAAGAAATCCATCTATGGACTCAAACAAGCATCTCGACAATGGTATTTCAAGTTTCATCAAGTGATCATCTCATTTGGTTTTGAGATGAATTTGGTCGATGATTGCATATACCATAAGTTCTGTGGGAGTAAGTGCATTTTTCTAGTTTTATATGTCGATGACATTTTGCTTGCCAACAACGATATAGGCTTATTGCACGAAACCAAGAGATTTCTAGCTAAGAATTTTGAGATGAAAGATCTTGGTGATGCCTCTTTTGTATTAGGCATACAGATACACCGGGATCGCTTTCGGGGTATTTTTGGATTATCACAAAAGAGCTATATTGAAAAGGTTCTCAAAAGATATGGCATGCAGGATTGCAAACCAAGTGATACCCATGTGGCTAAAGGAGACAAGTTTAGCCTAAATCAATGCCCTAATAATGATTTTGAGGAAAAGAAAATACAGAAGATTCCTTATGCGTTAGCAATAGGAAGTCTAATGTATGCGCAGATTTGTACGCGTCCGGATATTGCGTACGTTACTGGGATGTTGGGCAAGTATTTAAGTAATCCAAGAGTAGACCATTGGAAAGCAGCCAAACGGGTCTTGCGGTACTTGCAAAGAACAAAAGACTACATGCTCACGTATCGGAGGTCGGATCAGTTTGAGATCGTTGGGTATACTGACTCCGATTTTGCTGGATGCCTAAATAGTATGAAATCTACGTCGGGCTATATCTACCTGCTAGCTAGAGGTGTTGTTTCCTGGAAGAATGCTAAACAGTCTCTTATAGCCTCTTCTACCATGGCAGCAAAGTTCATAACATGTTATGAGGCGTCCAATCATGGAATATGGCTGCGGAATTTTGTCACGGGACTGCGCATAGTGGATGGCATTGAAAGGCCACTTAAGTTATTTTGTGACACTACATCAGCAGTGATGTATTCCAACAACAACAGGAGCTCGACGAAGTCAAAGCATATAGACATTAAGTTCCTAGTTGTCAAGGAAAGAGTTCATAGTGGACAATTGTCTATAGAGCGCATCGGTACAAATTCCATGGTTGTGGATCCGCTTACTAAGGGATTGCCACCCAAAGTGTTTCATGAGCACACTGCTCATATGGGTGTCATGTCATTAGAGGATATTCAGTTTTAGTGGGAGTTTGTAATTTTAGATGCTTTTATCATATACACATATTTTCAGTTATTTCAGTTTATGGATATTTTGAGGTTATTTTCTGTAGAAATAAAGTTTTAGTTTATTCACACTCTAATTTTAGTATGGTTTGATCTCACTAAGGTTTAAGGAGGACCAGTTAGAAATAGGCATGTTAAGATCACATTACATGAAATTCCATGTTACACATTCACATCATAATCCATGTCATTCAGTTGTATTGGCATATGTGACCATTGATGGGTCGAGTTACGACAGTTGTAACGAAGGCCGCTTTGATCCTATGTTGGTATGATTGATGGGCCAGATTGGTTACAGATACATTTCGATAATGACAGCAAAGTTGAGCTCATACGGTTAATTTTACAAAGCATAATTATAAGGTTACACATATAGCCCAAGTGGGAGATTGTTGGATCCTTAATCCAACATTGAGCTTATATGTGAATAATTATGTGTTGCGGACTGTCATATAAGGTTAAGCCTAATTAAAAGTGATCTACTAAGGTTTAGGTATTTTGGGCTTTAATGTATCTAATAGAGTGTGGACCTTTAATGTGTAGAGACTTAAGGGTAATTTCTATTTTGATGATGGACTAAAATAGAAATACCAAAAAATAACAGGGAAGTTATCGATAAATGGCAGTTATGGTCCCCAGATCATACGTAACATTTTCATTCCTTCTGACATCTCATCATCAGAAAGAGTACAGAGAGAAAGTTAAAGGGTTCTTTAGGAAACGTGTTGATCTGGAAGACAAACTGCACGACTCTAGAAAGAAATCAAGCAATATGGATTCAGGTACGCTTCCGCTTACAGATGTATTAATTTTTTATGATCTAACATGAATATTCTTAACTTTTGGGTGATAGTTTTCACCAAATTATTGATTTCTAACAAAAAGAACTAAAAAAAGCACAGACAAGGAAACAAAATTGAGTTCGTTTTTCATGAACTTTTCATAGTGTCAAAAGCACTCACTGTGAGAGGAACTAATGCAACGGAGTATATCGGTAACTTTATTGCTCTCCATATCAAGGTTGCCTTAGGAATGTCTTCTTCTTTATCTGCTTCATGAATGGTGTAGGATTGATCTTCCTGATCATCAACAAAAGCCCGTGGATAGTGGTTCCATAGCTGTGTTTTCAAGTATCTGCTATATGTCCTATGGTGAAAGTTTTGAGCATAGTCGCATGATGAACTCTTTGAGCCCGGATAAGACCTGAGAGATTTGCGATATCAGTAAAACTAAAAGCATGGCTCATAACTCCCTTTATCTCTTTCTTCCGAATCACCCCAAAGCAATAAAAATTTGGTCCATCAATTATGTAACTTTTATATGAAAAGGCTAATGCTTTCTAACTTACTCAAGGTGCACTTCTTCAATGACTTAAATGAGATTCTATTTAGAGTTTGATTGGGTAGTCATTTTAAATCATGCAAACACAAGGTGAGTTTGGAATCGCTTTTACACAAAAAAGGACGCAACTACAGTGTTTGGTAAAAGTTTATAAAAGCACTTTGCAAGACCAATGCACTTTTTATGTTATTTAAAAAAGTTAGAATTCGTAGCTTTTAAATTGGACTTCTACTTTTATTTTCACTTTGACCAAAGTAATGCTTCTAATAAAAGCACAACGATCCCAAACTGGGCCACATTTAGGCGTTAGATATTGTTCAACACTCCAACTCTTGTCTAGAAGTTCATTTTAACATCTTTACTAATCACCCTTGTAACTAATATTCTGATATGTCAAGATGAATTAGGCATGCCATTAAAGTATTAAGTAAGAAATTACTTGTCAGAATCCAATAAACTTCCATCTCAAAGAAGACATTCACAACTTTGAAACAAATGAAGAAACTTTTCCTTATATTCCTTTGTGATACCCCACAAATGCACAATCCCAAGTAACCTCAAAATCAAGAGAGCATAATTTATTTCTTTATGATTATTTTTTTTTAAAGGAAATGAACTTGCCTCTTGAAGAATCTTTGCCTTGGAAAGTTCTCGTCCAGTTTCTTCAAACCAGACCCTGGACTAAGATTACAGAATGTGGCTGCCATTAATGTCACTGCAATATTATCTACAACCAGACCAACAAACACTTTTAACCCCAATTGTAAACTCAAGTAATAAATACTCAAAATCACTCATAAATGAAGAAAACGGAGAGAACTAATGTGGGTTGATGAACTGAATAAGACCATCTAGCCTTGAAGAGATAAAGGAGGACGACGAAGAAAAAAGAAAACGAGAAAATCTCTGTGGACTGTGGGACAATTTTTAATGTCCTAACATTAGCAGAAAGTCATGTATAATTACGAATGTTTCATTATTTCAATCTCTTTAAGCTGTCATTTCTCTCGATGTCCGTGAGTTGGAGTTTGGATAAGGTAACTACATATAATGAAATCCTTCGTATCTGAGATGGCACGTTTTCATAAGTGCCATTTTTTAACCCCAATCTTCGTGTGCAATTTTTTGGTTGGCTGAATGGGCTTTTTTTTTTTAAATAATAATAATTAATACAATCCTTGTGATTTACCTAAGGGGCCCCACCATAGAAAACCAGCCCGTGAAGTGTACCGTGAACAAATGAATATGGATTAACCAATGGATTAGTGGGTAAGGGATGTTTGTTTTATGATTTTTTACCGTATTTTTTCTTATAAAAATATACATAAAATAAGAATAATTTTAAATTATAATTTTAAATACATAAATTAAACATGCTCTAAAAAATATATAAGCCTGGGAAAAGAAAAGCAAAAGGAGGTTGTTGGCCAAATAGGGGGTTATCTTTCTTCTGTAATAACTGTTTAGAAAGATGTCTAGCAAAATTAAATAAAATACTAATTAGAAAAATTGCTTACAAAAAAAGAACTATATAGAAGATTCACTGAAAAAAAAAAAAAAAAAAACGATATAGAAAGATAACTTCCATAGACACGGAATACTATAAACTGATGACTTCGCATGGAGAATAAAACTTGTAATTATTATTTTTCTTGACATAAGAAACAAAATAATCAACCAACTGGTCGTCCTCAAGTAATTAAGAAACTGATAATTAGGAGTGTAAAATCAATTACGTGTCGTTATTTGAATGCTTGGGGCGCAAGAGTCGTTTAGAATAATATATATAATAAACTCTCACTCAGCATCATGAGTACAACATACTTCAATATTTCAATTAGAAAACCAAAATTTTTTTAAATAATTTTTCATCCTTAATATTGTTCATATAACATTATTAATTAATGTGGCGTTTTTTTTTTTTTTTTACTCTGTCAAGTTTTTTTCTTTTTTAAATATAATTTTTCTCGATGATTCCAGCCTTCAACCCTATCAGTTATCTCTCAAACTTTACCACCCAACCAATGATTAGCCAACCTAAAGATTTCTTAAAAAAAAAAAAAAAACATCTTTGAATTTCTTTTAAAATTTCCGAAAAGATTATCCAAAGAGGATACCAAGCTATTCGGGCCAGAGACTGTGGGACCCTTCCCAAAGAGAGGGCCCATAATGTTGCAATAATTATAGAAACACTGGGCCCACCCAAAAGTAATCATCTCATCTTCCAGCCAAAAGACGAAAAATATAAATTAGAATTTTAAAAAAAAGGACTTAATCATTAAAACACCTTCCACGTAACAAGCAAATAATGGTCGATGACGCTTTTGCTGTGAGCCCCCGTGAGGTACCACATGGTTTTGTCATAGGCGTAGGATGGTGACACCTGTCAGATCATACGTGATCATGACCATCCACCAGCTCATCATCTCATTTTCAAATTTTCTTCCCAAAACCAAACGGGCAAACGGTGAAGAGAGAGTCAGGCTTTTCGCTGCCCACCGACACTTTCTGAAGCATAAATTTCTTCGCGTTGCATATCCCAATATTGTGAAACGTGTATGTATTTTTTTTTTAACTTTAAAAAAGAATTGCTAGAGATTACTTATGAGCTGCTAATTGCAAGAGGTATTGCCAATCAACAAAAAAAAAAAAATTTCGAAACTAAAATCATTTTAATACTCTATATTATATAAAAATATAGAAAAACATATTTTAGTATTGTGTTGTTTTAAAACTCAAATTTTCAAATTAATAATTTAAGTTGTGTATGTTAAAAAAATATTATGACAAAAAAATTAAATTTAAAATTTTATGAAAAAATACTATAATAATAGAACTTGAGTTGTAACTAAATTTGTGGAAAAAAAAAAAAAAACAAGGCATGTGTTTTTTATAATATTAAAACAATAATCATCTTTTTTTTTTTGAAAGTGAAGTTTGAAACAGGTATAATCTCTAAACTATCCTTTTTTTTTTTTTTGCTTGAAATCAAAATTTTTTTGAAAAAAATAATATTTTAAAAGTATTAAATATTTAAAAAGAAACAACAATATAAAAACGTTCATGATTTTTCTCTAGATTTATTAGTTTTTAATTAATTAAATAGAAGCAAATTAAGGTTATTTTACATCTAAAAAATCAACTTCATGATATTAAGAAGATGTTTTTAAAAACTTCAAAGTATCGTTTTAATATTATGAAAAATACAAGATATGAAAAGGTCGCTATAACATAGGGTAGCAATAATATTATCCTGCATTTTTATTTCCTTTAAAAGCAATTAAGCACAAAAAAGATAAAAGACTCAAATTTGCTTTCTATTTTTTGGTGTCTAATTAATCATAATGATACACGTTATTTAATAAATTTAAATATGAAAATAAGAAAAAGTTAATTGAAAAAATATTTTAAATTTTTAAATGATATGATAAAATTTAAATTATTAGACACATTCTAAACACTGAAATTAGACAGGCGATTAATTTGAATCCAAAAATAAAAGACGATAATTAGATAGAAGGATATTCAATGATAGTTGGCACATTATAATGGATAACGCAAATCTTTAACAAATTGGGAAGAAATTCTTCTTTTCGAGTTAGAAGGAATGAAGTGTCTAATAATGATGTTGACGTTCACAATATAGATTAGAATGACAATAGTAATTAGTAGGCGTCTCTCGACTCTTGATCAGCCAAACCAATAATAATAACAATAATAATTAACAATAATAAAAATTAGAAGGATATATAAAAGACTAATCTATTCATTGATCTCGTTCACTTTACGAATTCGAATTTTCAATTCAAGCTGATATGTGATATTTTTTTAAAATTTTTCACTATAACAGAAAAAATTAAATGTGATATTTTTTAAAAAAAATTTTACTGTAAAAATTTAAAACTGAAAATTTAAATCGTTAAAATAAACAAGGCCTAAGAATAATAAGAAAAAAGATAAGAATTTGTCTCATGGAACATATCAAGCACTTAAAAGAAAACAATTTTCGTTTTGGTTAAAGCATACTAATCACAAGAATTATAAATACACCAATTATTCCAAAAGAACAAAAATATGAGAGGGACAAAGAGAGAGAAGAATCTCTATTGTAATTTGTATTCCATTTTATAAAGCGGGCGACAAATATTTGCAACAACCAATAAATGACATTTATCATTCGATGACGTGGTATGCAGTCAAGATCAGCATCACGGAAAATCTATGCATCGCACGTGAAAAATGGAATAGTCCACGGTAACAGTAATGGGTACTAGAAGCACCTGATTCTCCCTCCTAAACGAAGTAGGCCTCTCCAGGCTGGCAATCCCATACTCCCAAATCGAGGTGCGCACCAACTAACGGTAAAGTCGTACGAAAAAAATCCAGCTGTTTTGCATTTTTCACTCCTCTTAAATGCCACTCACAAAGCGCAACTTAGTGCACTCCCCAGAGAATCACTCTAACGTACGCCCCAAAGAATAAAACCCCTCTAATATCCCTATATATTATATCATTATCTCGTTTTATTTTTAGGGATTTTTTTTCACAAAATAAAACAAATTCGATGTACAAGTGCGAAAAGAATGGTAAGATAACTAGGAAGGGTGGTGGAAGCAGGGGAAGCGTCACGCACGTGTGAATTCCCACGCGTGTGAAGCCGTCGTACGTGTAAATTAGGGAAGAAGAGTAGTACAGACTTACAGAGAAAGGAGGAAGAAGAAGGAGAAAAAGAACCAGAAGAAATGCAGCTCAGAAATCGGCGAATTTTCTGTGGTAACGAGATTTCGGAGCCTGTTTTCGGATCTCCTGAAGGTTTCTGAGGCTGCGAATCGCCAGAACGTCGCTCTTTCGGAGCTCCGAGAATCGGCCGATATCGCCGATTTCGTTCTCAGCCGAATCTACAAGCAAGAAATACGAAACGGAAAAAATCGCCATAAGAGAATCAAAAAAAAAAAAAACGCGAAAGAAAATTGAAAAACGCAATCGGCATTGCTGTACCTATACGATTCGCAGGCCATTTGAATCCTTTGAACTGAGCCATATCTGAAACAGATACAGAAACAGAATGTTAAGAAAGAAAGTACGGACGAGAAGAGAGAATTCTTGGACGATTTAGCGGTTTAATGGCGATCGAGGACGTACCGGACTGCGAAGGAGTATGGGAGAAGAGGAAGAGAATGAGGAAGCAGAGGAGCGTGAGGACGGGAATGAGGTGGATGCACCGGTCCGGCCTGAGAGGAGGCGGCGACGACGACAAGCGGCGAGGCTTCGCGGCTTTGCTGTCGTCTTCGTAGCCGTAGTCGGCGGTGGAAGAGGTGGAGGAGCAGGAGGAGGAGGCTACGAGATCCTTTCGCTTGGGATCGTCCTCCACTAAGAGCGACTCCTCTTTCTGTCCGCCATGGCCGTGGAGCTTCGAGACCGGCGAGCCGAGAGACTGCCTTTGCATTGTGTGTTTTAGAGAGAGAGAGAGAGAGAGAGAGAGAGATTAGAAATACAGTGTGGGTGGTATGCTGTTGTCAATGGCAAAATAATTTTTTTTCTCTGTTTTGGCTACACCTATGCCTTTATTTTTCTCTCTTTTCCTTTTCTAGCAGTAGTGGGGTTTTTACTTCGATTTAAAAACAAAAGAAAACAAAAAAAAAATTTATTTCAAAGGTTTTGTTTTGATGTCGGCGCTCTCTGACTGCGGGGATATGTTCGTTAGGTTAGGCCTTTTGGTAACCTATCCCACAAATGGGGGCAAAAAAATACAAAAATAAAAATAAAATAAAAAATTCGAAACGTTCTTTTTCCTTAAAAAAAGAAGATACAATTGCGACCATAGTTTCTTTACGAGACCCTAACATTAACTCTAATATTTACTTTTAAATTTAATTAAAATCACATTAAATTAAAAAATTATATAAGATAAATAATTTTTAATAAAAATATGATTACTACAAATAACAAATTAAGGGACCCGTTTTGTTAACTGATTTGAATTTTTAATTTGAGTTGAGATGTGAATTTACGTAAGAACTTTTTACTGTAATAAAAAAATTAGATGTGACTGTTTCTGAGTGCTTTTTACTGTAGCAAAACTTAAATTCTAAACTCAAATCGATGAAATGAACAGGACCAGGGATAATTAATTTGTTCTAATCCTACATAAAACAATTTTCATTTATTGAAGTATATTAAAACAACATTTTGCTTATAACGAATTATTTTTTAACAGCCAAAAAACACCATTAAGGGTTAAGTATTTTTACTACTGATAAATATTTTAAAAATTAGTTTAAAATACTAATTTTGATTATTTTCTTCCTAGTAGTCAAAATTTTCTAATAATTATGAATATTAGCGATCGTAATGATATATTCTATGATAATGTTTCCCATATATATATTCTATGATCATTTTACCGTTTGAGTTTTTAGTTTTAAATTTCTACAGTTAAAAATTCTCATAAAATGTCACATCTCAGCTCGAATTGAATCTCGAATCCGCGAAGTGAACGAAGACAAAGTCACGATTATTTCAAAAGAATCACCAAAACCACGCTATTAAAATGATTGAAATTCCTCCATTTTTTAAAAAAATAAAATCAATGACCTTATATCGTTGCATTTTAAACTTTTCATTTTTTATAATATACTAAAGTTTTAAATTTTTCTCAAATTACAACATAAATTCTAAAATTAGTAGAAATTGATGTCTAATAACCAATAAACATTATCGAATTGAAAGTTTTAGATGCAGGACTTGTACGTAAAAGATAAAACTCGTCATTTTTCAAACTAGGTCACATGTAAATCTTGTGTCTCCAACCAGCAATCCGATAACAGTTGTTGAGGGTCATTTTTATACTAGGTCCATAAAAGGGTCCATGCTTAATAGGGGTGCAAGAAATGAGCCCAAACCCGACGAACCCACCCAAGCCGACCCTACCTTACCCGAATATAGTAGAAAAATTTTTTTATTTTATTTTTTTAGATGCATTTACGCCAAACCCGCAAAGTGCGGGTCGGGTGCCGGGTTGGATTTAGTTGAACCCGAGGAAGGCCAACCCGGCCAAATCAATTTCCCTAGGGTTAGACATTTCATCCCCCCTAATTCATTTCGGCTTCGTTTGTTTCGCTGATTCGAGTTTTGCTACAGTAAAAAGTTCTCACAAACAATCACATCTAACTTTTTTGCTACAGTAAAAAGCTCTCACATATAATCACATCTCAACTCAAATTCTAAACTCGAATCAGCGAAACGAACGAGGCTTTCTTCTTTCTCTTCTTCTCTGTCTGCGCCTCAGCCTCTCAACCTCCCTCAAGTCCTCGGCTCCTCGCCATTGTTGTTTCATTCATAAACACTTACTTCACATGCCAAACTGACTACTCCCCTCTTCTTGATTTTTCAGTTACAGGCACTGATAATGACTTGGAAACTGTTGATGGTATCAAAGTTGCTAATTTTCCAAGTGATGAAATCGATGCAGTCATTGAAAGCTCTTTAGAGACTTGCCAAGATAGTGGATTATCTGACCGGGTAATTCTTTCTCCCTTCTCCTTAGGCGTGAGGTTTTCTTTTACAGGGAAGACGAAAGGCAATGTCTAAAATCATGTTCAAATTTTCACATCATTGTTTCACTATTTGGTTATTTGCAAGAGATGTTGATTGTGTCTGCTGATTGATGGTGCATCTGTTTAGTGATTTTTGTTTGGGTAGAAAATTTGGTACTGGTAGTTGATCATTTGCTAATTGGGTGGTGCTTGTTGAACTGAATTTCTATCAACTTGTTTGATTCTAAAAATGTTGATTCTAATTCTTTCTGTTTAAGAATTTTAACTAGGTGAGTGAACTCTGCCAGTTGGTGTTCCATTGCTATAAAACACATATCTACTTTGGACACAGGCCCAATGTCCAGGGCCCAAGCTGACCAAACCGAGTAAGCCGGGTAATCTAAGCCTACCCGAGGTCACCCGATAAGTTACGGGTTTGTGGGCTTAAAAGGGTGTTGCGGCCTAAAGTTGTCTCAACCCACACCGTGCGGCTCGGCCCAATTTTTCGGCCCAACCCGAGCCTACCCAGCTGAATTACACCTCTAATGCCTAACACTATGTTTGGCATGATGGAAAAGTGAAAGGACGGAAGTGAGTAGAAGGATTATTGAATGGAAAATAATAGTTAGTTGTTTGGTAAGAAGGAATAGATGATGGAAAAAAAAAAATTATAGTGGGGCCCACCATTTTTTATCTCTCTAATATTGGTAGGAAAACTCAAATCCACTCATTGATAGCTAAATTTACTTTTGTGTCCCTATTTTAAAATCTAAATTAATATTAAACAATTGATAAAATAGTCATTTATGCTATTACATGTTTTCTTTCCTCTTATTATACCAAACACTATAAAGAAAAATCAACTTCATTCCTTTCCTTCACATTTTCTTTCTTTTATGTGTTTTCTTTCCATTATCTGTTCTTTTCCTCCTACCAAACGGAGTGTAAAAGTCCCATCCTGCGACATGATTGGGCTCATTTTGTTGATCCAAGCTACGTTCGGAGAACTTGCGTGGATTGTGTTTCAGCGGGGCATGAGTCAAATAAGCTTGTTTATTCTTAGTTAATCCTCTTTTAATCACACTTGTGGGGTTTTAAAATAATTAGGTTAAGTAATAAATGATATTAATTCCTTGTAAAAGAAAATAGACACCAAATTTACTTATACGCTCTCAATAAGTTCACATGTTATAAACCAATAATTAAATAGTTATGCATGTTTTAGTAAATCACGTCTTTAATACTGCTATTCCTAAATTCAGTAACACTGAAAAAATTTTCTATTATACTATCTAATATACATATAAACACTGAAAAGTGAATCAATAATCTTTATTCTTATTTCTTTAGTCCCTTTCCAATCATATTACTTTTTCCTTGCATTCTTTAACATTTGATTAATGCAACCTAAAACTTTGTTTAGCAAAATGAAATGTATTTCTAGAAATGGTAATTAATCCAATTAGTCCTTAAATTCTGTCTATTCTGTCACTTTAGTCCCTAAATTTTTAATCGTAATTAATTGCTCTTTGAACTTTTGATTTTTGACCATTTTGCTCAATGCATAGTAAAATTGGTAAATTTTTGAAATTTATTAAAGATAATCACGTCACAGATGCGTACTAATTCAAATTCTTATAGAAAGAGTTACATCAAACGTAAAATACTAGTTTTTAATAGTTTGTAATAACAATAAAAATAGTACTTAAAATTTAATATATTTATTTCTTTAAAAATTGTAGTGTCTAAAATGTTATGATCTCTATAAAATTTTGGAAATATATTATCCATTTTAGTGTGTAAGGATTGAAGTGGTTAGAAATAAAAAAATTCAAAGCAATTTATTAAAACTAAAAGTGCAAAGCAAAAGTGGCAGAATGTACGTAATATATAGGCTAAAGAGAAATCTTTGATATATTTTTCGTTGTTTTATAGTTTGAAAGAACAATCTTTTAAAACAAAACATTCAAGACTTTCTCTTTCTTTGCTCTACTATGGTTTTTTTTTTTTTCCCTATGCCTTTCTTTGAGTCACCTCTCTTGTAGGTTCCAAGGGGCTGGAGTCCGATGCTGCCCTTGGGTGATGCTCCGAACTGTTGGCCTCTGGGGAGGGTTATGTTAGCCGAAATAATAGTGGATAATACAAAAGAGGAACAAGTTAAGGAAAAACAAAACCGAAATGCATGTAATTGTAATTCAACCTTTTTACCAAAAACTCGAGAATGAAAGTTGCAAGGATGTCGAGGCACGTGGACCGCGTTTTCCTTAAACAGATTTGTCCCCTCCGGCGTATGCTTGAGGTTACGTTGGATGTCTGTCTCACAGGATACAACGACAACGACAGTAGCTCGATGCACTTTCGGAACCGTCCGGCGAACTAGAACTGGATCTTTCCTCTATCACGAAAACCGAACTAACAAGACAAAGAAAGACACACAACTTCGGAAGCAAGAGAGAATCCGAGAGAGAGGGAGAGATTTCTGAAATATGTGTCTTTCCTTCATGGGGAGAACCCTTTATATAGGGTCTTGAGAAAAAGGGTTTCGGAATCAAGCAATTATGGGGCTTAATCTCACATTATTACAGCCAAGAAACCATTCATTTCCCTCAAGATGAATTCGGCCACCTTTGTACATCAAGGTTCGGACCTTTATGACTGAAACTGATGGTATTAAGCTTATTAACCCTGGCAAAAAGGGTTTACCTCCATTGATCACCATTAAGCCTCCATTATGCTCATTTACCAGCCATTAAGCACAGCTTTATGCTCAGCCAAACGACTGAAAGCTGGAAGGACTTGGCTGAAGTAAAAATAAAAATTGCAAAAGTAAGCTCGCATGGAGCGGGTTTTTCGGTCTGGCATTCGTGTCCGCAGGTTGCGGGCGCACACATTGGCCCCCAACTCGCCAAGATCATGATTCGCACCCCCCATGCGCGTCAGAGAGCGTATCTGGTATACATGCTTACCTAGACTTTAAAGTGCAATCACTTATAAACACCACATTGGCTTCACTCCTAGCCAATGTGGGATTTTTGCAATTTTCCTTCTATATTTACCATTCCAAGTACCATACTTAGACCATAAATTTCTCATTCACCCAAAAATCATTTTGAGTGTATGAATACTCGATTTTGATCTCCTCGCGACAGAAAACGCAAATCCATCGAGACCCGTCCCCAAAACCTATTGGGCCCCATCCGAATATGGGCCTCAAAATGGGCTTTTAAAATGGCTTAACAAGACATTTTTCCAACAATTCCCCACATGAATGAAAATTGACCCATGACAAGAAAAACACAAACTCGACACGGTGATAGAGTTCTGCAGTCGATGCCTGCAAAGGATAGGTAGGCGTTACCCTTTGAACCTTCCCTTGTGTGAATACAAAAACTTTACTGGAGGACCAGTAGACGCGATGTCTTTGAATTGTTCTGCCTTCGTGTAAACGTTATTATACTTCACACAGACATCTTCCTGACATAATTCTGTTCTCATGGTTATGTTCGTTTCGGCCATGAACATCTACCTGGTTCTGCAAGAGTTTCTAAAGAATTGAGCCCTCACAATTCTCCTTTGAAGCGGCCCAATTTCTCTCTCACATAGGTGATTTCTTAATGAAGAGTAACCCATATTACTCCGCTCGGATTCCTGACGTATCCAACGCATAAGAATCATTAAAAACCAATGTTTAACCTTTTCCTCGTACGGGTTTCACTGTTATCATCATAGGAATAGGCTGGGGTTACCCCCACAGTGAACTCAGCCGGTTTAGACAATTTAGTTGTCCCACTGAACCTAGATCTTGGGATCTCCAGTCAGCTAGGTTGGGTTTCCATTGCTTCAACCTATTTTTTCATAGGCTTCAATCCCATTCCTCTAGATGTTTTTTCAACTTGATCTCAATTCAGTCCTTTGGTCAGCGGATCTGCAATATTATCTTTCGACCTTATATAGTCAACGACTATGACTCCTGTTGAGATCAATTGTCTAATGGTATTATCTCGACGACGTATATGTCTAGACTTACCATTATACATTGTATTGTGTGCTCTACCAATAGCTGATTGGCTATCGCTGTGTATGCAAATTGTAGGTACAGGCTTTGGCTAATCCGAAATGTCCTCCAAGAAATGTCTAAGCCATTCAGCTTCTTTGCCACATTATCCAAAGCAACAAACTCAGCTTCCATCGTGGATCTGGTTATTACCATTTGCTTAGAGGATTTCCATGAAATAGTTGCACCACCCAAGGTGAATACATATCCACTGGTAGCCTTAGAGTCCTGTGTATCGGATATCCAACTCGCGTCAGAGTATCCTTCTAAAATACCAGGCTCTTTTGTGTAATGCAATCCATATTCACGAGCATATCTTAAGTACCTCAGTACTCTCACAATTGCTTTCCAGTGGTCATCTCCTGGGTTACTCATGAATCTGCTCAATCTACTTACAGTGAAGGCAATATCTGGTCTTGTACAGCTCATTAAGTACATAAAACTGCCAATCACTCTAGCATACTCCACCTGAGATATGTTTTCCCCTCTATTTTTGGACAGATGTTGACTTATATCAATAAGAGTTCTGGCTATACCAGAATCATCCTTATTAAACTTGTCAAGTATCTTATCCACGTAATGTGACTGAGTCAATATGAGACCATCAGGCACCCTTTTGATTTTGATCCCCAAGACCACATCAGCCGGTCCCATATCCTTCATGTCAAACCTTGAGTTCAACATGTGTTTAGTAGATCTGACCATCCGATCATTACTACCTACAATTATTATGTCATCTACATACAGACAAAGCATGACATAACCATCGTCTGTATTCTTGACATAAACACATTTGTCACACTCGTTGATTTTGAAGCCATTTGACAACATAACATCGTCAAATTTCTTATGCCATTGTTTTGGTGCCTGTTTTAGTCCGTACAACGACTTCACCAATTTACAGACTTTCTTGTCTTGTCCTGGAGCTACACAACCCTCAGGTAGTTCCATGTAGATTTCTTCTTCGAGATCTCCATTTAGAAGGCTATCTTCACATCCATTTGATGAACTTCAAGATTCCGCAGCGCAGCAATCGCTAATATCATCCTCATAGATGTTATTCTCGTCACAGGAGAATACGTGTCAAAGTAATCAAGGCATTCTCGATATCTATAGCCTTTTATTATTAGTCTGGCCTTATACTTGTCAATTGTTCCATATGTCTTCATTTTTAGTTTAAAAATCCATTTAGAACCTAGTAGTTTATTTCCTAGTGGAAGGTCTACTAGTTCCCAAGTATGGTTTTGTAAGATGAAATCTATCTCACTCTTTATGGCTTCTTTCCATAAAGGACCCTCAGTTGAACTCACAGCTTCTTTATATGTTTGAGGTTCAGCCTCTAGCATAAAAGTTAGAAAATCCGGTCCGAAAGACTTTTCTATCCTTGCCCTCTTACTTCGTCTAGGCTCTTCCTCCGTTTCCACATTTTCATCATTTTCAGAATTTTGACTACAATCTTTTATAATAGTCTCAAAAGTTCATTTTGATGAACTTGGCTCATCTTCCTTAGTCTTACATGGAAATACATGTTCAAAGAACGATGCATTCCTAGACTCTATTATCGTGTTCTTGTGTATGTCAGGGTTTTTAGACTCGTGCACAAGGAACCGATATGCGGTACTATTATGAGCATACCCTATGAAGATACAATCAACCGTTTTTGGACCTATCTTCATCTTCTTTGATGTTGGTGCCATTACCTTGGTCAAACACCCCCACACTTTTAAGTATTTGTAGGAATGTTTCCTTCCTTTCCACAATTCATAGGGGGTTTTATCGATTTTCTTACGCGGAACCTTATTTATAAGGTAATTAGCCGATAAAATGGCTTCCCCCCACATGTTCTGTGGCAACCTAAAACTTATTAACATTGCATTCATCATATCCTTTAAGGTACGATTTTTCCGTTCAGCAATGTCATTCGATTGGGGTGAATATGGAGGTGTGACTTCATAATAATTCCATGTTGTGCACAAAGCGCACTAAATGGTTCAACATATTCACCACCTCGGTCACTTCTTACCATCTTAATCTTTTTATTAAGTTGGTTTTCAACTTCTTGCTTATAGAGAGTAAATTTCTCTGCAGCTTCATCTTTGCTTTTCAGTAAATATACATAGCAATACTTTGTGCTATCATCAATGAAAGTGATAAAATACTTATTACCACCTCTAGTTTGAACAAACTTTAAGTCACAAACATCACTATGTATTAAATCAAGTGGCTCAGTATTCCTTTCTATTGTTTGGAATGATGACCTTGTTAGTTTTGCCTCTACACAAATTTCACATTTATGTTTGGAATCGATATGAAATGTGGGAATGTGATCCAAGTTAATTAATCTACACAAAGTATCATAATTAACATGTCCTAGTCTACCATGCCATAAGTTAGAAGACTCAATCATATAAACAGAAGACTCTTTCTTTTTATTTATCTTTTTAGGTTTTACAGCTATGGCATTCATTTTCCACATGCTACTTTTTACATAACCCCTTCCCACATACATTCCCATTTTAGACAAAACTATCTTATCGGCTTCAAACACCATCCTGAAGTCGTGCATGCTCAGCATTGTCCCGGATATGAGATTCTTCCGGATGTCGGGCACATAAAGCATGTTGTAGAGCTTCACTTCCTTGCCCGAGGTCATCTTCAAGAACACCGTTCCTTGGCCCTTGATCACAGAAGTTGCAGAATTGCCTATGAAGAGCTTCTTTCTAGTTTCCAATGAAACTAGATCAGCAAGCTCGGCCCGGTCACAACAGATGTGTCTTGTAGCCCTAGTATCGAGCCACCACTCCTTTGGATTGGAGTCACCCAAGTTCACTTCGGAGACCACAGCAGACAAGCTGATGTCGGACACTTCTTTGAAAATGGTGTCCACAGCATTGGCCTCCTTATCCTTGTTTCGTTTTGGCAGCCTGCAATTCGCCGATTTGTGCCCAACCTTGTTGCAATTGAAGCACTTTTCTTGGAATTTCTTCTTGACAATTCCTCCCTTTGGTCCCAACTTGGATCCGGGCTTTCCTTTCTTTTTGGAGCTATCATGCTCCACCACATTAGCCTTAACAGAGCTCGCGGTTCCATTGGAGAACTTCTTCTTAGTCCGCCTATTATCTTCTTCGATGCGAAGCCTGACAACCAATTGCTCAACGATCATCTCTTTCCTCTTGTGCATCAGATAGCTCTTGAATTCCTTCCCGGAGGGGGGTAGCTTATCAACCAGCGCAGTTACCTGAAAGGATTCACTAATGGCCATTCCATCAGCATGTATTTCATGAATTATCAATTGGAGCTCTTGAACTTGACTAATGACAGTCTTCGAGTCCACCATCTTGTAATTCAGGAATTGGCCCACTAAGAACTTCTTAGCACCCGCGTCCTCAGACTTATATTTATGGTTCAAAGATTCCCATAAGTCCTTAGCGGTTTTCTTTGAGCTATACACATTGTAAAGCCTATCAGCCAAGCCGTTAAGCACATAGTTCCGACGCAGAAAGTCAGAATGGTTCCATGCACCAACCGCGTGGAATGCTTGAGCATCCACTTCATCCTCTCTAACAGTAGGAGGATCCTCTTTCAAGAATCTCGCAAGATTCAATGTTGTTAAATAAAAAACATTTTTTGTTGCCAAGTTTTAAAATTCAGCCCACTTAATTTATCAGCCTTTTCATTGTGGTTCATAGGAACCGAGACCGGCGAAGGCCGCGTCGAGGTTAAAGCGGGGGTCGGGACCGAGATAGACGTTTGTCCCACAGGTGACGGCACAGGCGTCATAGTGTTGCTTCCAGCAAGAACAACCACGTTCATATTATCAGCCATTTCTAAAAACAAAATTTCCAAGTTAGTAAGGAAATTGACAGAATTTCAAACAACCACAAAAATGTTTTTTTTTTCTTCCTTTTCCTGAAAACATTTTGGTCCCTTTTTTTTTATATATTCCCTGCAAAACCTCCTTTGTATAGATCCGAATCTGTTTTAAGATTGTTAGCCGAAATAATAGTGGATAATACAAAAAAGGAACAAGTTAAGGAAGAATAAAACCGAATGCATACAATTATAATTCAACCTTTATACCAAAAACTCGGGAATGAAAGTCGCAAGGATGTCGAGGCACGTGGACCATGTTTTCCTTAAAACAGATTCGTCCCCTCTGGCGTATGCTTGAGGTTACGTTGGACGTCTGACTCCCAGGATACAACGACAACGACGGTAGCTCGATGCACTTTCAGAACCATCCGGTGAACTAGAACTAGATCTTTCCTCTATCACGAAAACCGAACTAACAAGATAAAGAAAGACACACAACTTCGGACGCAAGAGAGAATCCGAGAGAGAGGGAGAGATTTCTGAAATATGTGTCTTTCCTTCATGGGGAGAACCTTTTATATAGGGTCTTGAGAAAAAGGGTTTCGGAATCAAGCAATTATAGGGCTTAATCTCACATTATTACAGCCAAGAAACCATTCATTTCCCTCAAGATGAATCCGGCCACCTTTGTACACCAAGGTTCGGACCTTTATGAATGAAACTGATGGTATTAAGCTTATTAACCATGGCAAAAATGTTTTACCTCCATTGATCACCATTAAGCCTCCATTATGCTCATTTACCAGCCATTAAGCACAGCTTTATGCTCAGCCAAACGGGTGAGTTTTTCCGGTCCGGCATTCGTGTTCGCAGGTCGCGGGTGCACACATTGGCCCCCAACCCGCCGGGATCGTGATTCGCACTCCCCCTGCGCGTGAGAGAGTGTCTCTGGTATACATGCTTACCTAGGCTTCAAAGTGCAATCACTTATAAACACCACATTGGCTTCACTCCTAGCCATTGTGGGATTTTTGTAATTTTCTTTCTACATTTACCATTCCAAGTACCATACTTAGACCATAAATTTCTCATTCACCTAAAAATCATTTTGAGTGTATGAATACTCGATTTCGATCTCCTCGCGATGGAGAACGCAAATCCATCGAGACCCGTCCCAAAAACCTATTGGGCCCCATCCGAATATGGGCCTCAAAATGGGCCTTTAAAATGGCTTAACAAGCCATTTTTCCAATAGGTTACCAAGTGCAGTAACGTGGATCTCTTCAGGAAGGCGTCGACTTAATCGCGGTTGGGGAAGGAAGAACATGCGTTGGAGAGGGGGCTTTTCTAGCGACATTTCGGCTGCTGCCTTCAGTGTTACTAATGCGTTCGCGAATCCAAGCCCTTTAGGATTTGGTCCCCTCAATACGATGTTTCCTTAGAGGGGGTTGATGGTCAGGTGGACGATTAGAGATGGAGGCGATGGAGGTGGAGTGGTTGTGTCCTTCTTTGCAAGTGTGGGCCTCGTGGGTGCTTCGACGTTGCTTCGTTCTAGGGGCTTCGACCTCGGTTAGGCGGCGGCCCTATGGGCTAGGCGTGGTCCCTTGCAGGAAGAGGTTGGAGGCGACATCATTGGCTCAGCTGTACTTTGACTTCTCTTCGAGCCGCTGGCTTTATCGCGACCTCCTTGCTCGTTTGTGGTGGTGGTCGGCATGTCATTAGAGATCTCGTCGGTGTCACTTGGTTTTTGTAATCTTATTTTAATTTATGTGTTTTTCAAATAAAGGCATTGATGTTTCCACCGTTTAATTTTAGTGTGTTTCTATTTTGTTGTTAGCTGCCAGCGTGTCTTCAGCTTCGTTTTGTAATAAAGGAAGTGGTTTCTTCAACTTTTGACTTTGGGTGTTTATTTTCCGTTAGTGTGAATTATTGGTCCGACTATAATTTTTTTAGGTCGTGGTGCTGATGTCCCCTCTCTGTGGGGTTTAATAATTTGCCCTTCCGACCTTGGAAGCTTATCTCAATGGGAGAGGTTTTTCAATTAGAGCCTCAAGTGTGCTCGTTCTTAGTGTGCCGATATTTTTTATTGTTTTCGGGCCTTAAACATGCGTCTGTCTCTCTAACGGGCCAGTAGTATTGTACTGTGTTGATTGTTTTTTTATTTTTGTTTAAATGTAATTTTTTTTATACAAGGGGAAGGGGAATGCCACCATTTTCAAGTGGGTCTTAAAGTGACTCGAACCTTTAACTTATGGTTAAAGTATAGAGGCTTACAACCAATTTTCTTTCCAAAAAAAAAAAAGAGACTAAAGAGAATAACCCTTGTACAAAATGAAAAGTTGACGGATCGTTCTGAAAATGGTTTTGGCTCCTTGATTGTTTTGTTCCCCTTCTAACTTCTAAGTGCCAATTCGGTAGTGTTATAGATTTTAATAGAATTGCTGTCAACTGTGCTAAAAGAAAAAATAACTGTTACAAAAGTAGTTCAGTGTTGGTAAATTGTAATTTTATAAGTGTTGTTGATTCCAAAAGCAATATAACAGTGTTTGATAAATTGTGAAGTTGAATTACTGCGAGTAATTAAAATGATTAAAATAAACACGATATAAAAATTTACACATGCATACTTATTTCATTTTAGTTTTATACGCAAACATTTGCTTAACTAAACTTTTTTTTTTTTTTTAAATTCCCTTAAAAAGAAAAGGAATTTAAAAAAAAAAAAAAAAAAAAAAAACTACACCCCACCGATTACAGATCTTGCTCCTCTCTACTCGCGAACCCGGCCAAATCACCTCCCCACCGATTGATTTCCTACTTTCTTCCTCCATCTGTTGAAAGCTAATTTGAGTTTTTTCTTATTGCGTTAATTTTCACGTTTTTTTTTTTTTTTTCCTAAATCTATTGTTGGTGATTTTTGTGAATTTTCAAGGATGTTATTTATGTTTCTCAATGAATGGTTTAAAGTGCATTGATTTTACAGAAAAAAATGGAGTAATCGAAAGTGAGTGGAAAAGATAAAACGTTGAATGTGTTCTGTGATATTTGTTAGAATTCATCATGGTAGAGACAAAAATGTTATTTTTAGAATTCATCAAATATTATAAAAGTTTTATTAATTATACGGATATAAATTGTTGCACAATCTAAAATGAGAAGTGGGGTTTTATCAACTTCTGCTTATGGCAGTAAATTGTTTGCAAATTCTACCAAATATAAATTTTAGGGAAATAGTAAAAAATAAGTCAATATGAAAAGTTTAAAAAAAATATATAGGTCAATTTTTAATTATAAAAATTAATAGGTCATAACTTGTCAAGTTATGATTTATAATTAGATAAGTTATGGATAAATTTATCAAATTATGGTTCATAATCAGATAAATTATGAACAATTATAGACAATAATTTATCAAATTATGATTCATAACTAGACTAATTATGAACAAAAATAATAATTTAATCTATTTATTAATTTATATAAATTATTAATCTATTAATTTTAATTTATTTTAAATTTTAACCTATTTCTCTTTTTCTCTCTAAATTTTAACTGTGGTTAAGTAGAGAATTTATTTTGGGGTCGAAAAAGCACTACCAAACTCGCTCTCTCGGTCTCTCCTCCCTACTTTCCCTCTCTTTTCTTTTCTTCTTCCCCTTTTGTACTTCCTCTGGCCGAACCCTCTCTCTCTTCATGGAAGCACAACCGAAGCTTTCTTTCCAGTAGAAGGCCGATTTTCTGCGGCGGAACTTGTTGGAGCAAGGAAAAATGTTGCAGAAATCTTAAAAATTTGAGGTATCGCTTTCTCGCTTGAATGATCTTAATCCGAAATTTCCCTATTGAATTGGTATTTCCTTCTTGATTTCAAATTCTAACTGTGATGAGATCCCAAAATTCTCAGTAGTTATATACGAGCCTATTGAGTTTTTCTTGATGAGGTTCTTGTTTATTCTCATTTTTAATTTCATTACTTCTCGTGTTACAGAAGCAACTTTTGCTTCGGATCATGGGCTAAGAAGAAGTCTTTGAAATGGACTTCCTAGTTTATTCATCCAAAGGACAATGCGGAATTTCGGCTGCCATCTACACAGTTTCAAGGTTATGTGATGTTTACTATACAATGGGAAAATTTATTAACAAGAATATGAGACGTTGACTGAATTGAAAGACAATACAGTAACGGAATGTAAAAGAAATAAGAGAAATAAGAGTCCGTTACACAATTATCTCATTATTTTTAACATCTAGCTGTAAAAGAAAATCACTAGCAAAAGTATTGGTCAGCAGTGAGAATTTTCGACATGTTGCAGTATCGGTTTGAATCGAAGGATTTTTTAGTGTCGCGAGGAAGATTGTGCCTATCATTTGGGATAGGGTTAAATATTCAGTTGCAGTATGGGTCCGTAAGGATAAGGAGTTTAGAAGCTGGGATCCATTTTTGTAGCTTAGTTGTTTTTGTTTTATTTTCCTTGAGAATAACTCTTCCTCTTTTGGCTGTACATAATTCGTATTATCAATACAAGTTTCGTTTTGAAGAAAAAATTAAGAATTTTCAACATGCTTACGGTGTACAATACATATATACTTGGGGTATAACTCACTTTCCTAACAAGTACGGCTAAGGTAAATCATTAAGAGAGACATTGCAGAACAAAATTGAATTCCTTTATGTTTCTCCCAATGAAAATCCAAATCACGAAATATGGGTTTGAATCTGTTTGTCCTTAAATGTCATGGACTATTAATTTGCTTGAAGAGACGCTTCTTTCTTGCTTATTCATGTTGATATAAGTGAAAAATTGTCTAACATTAGTTCTCTGTACAGCTTTTGTGGATTAAAAGGAATTCTTGGAATGTTTTGGTTTCTGGGCCTAGCAGTGGTTATAGTTACTTGAAAGTTTCTTTTAAATCCGTCCACTCTTTTCGCCAATTTAAGCAAGAGAAATCCAGTGGAAACTTCCAGACAAAAAAGAATTTGAAGTATTTGAAATCAAAAGAAAAGGAAGATGTAGACACTAAGGTTTACATGCGAGATACTGTTGCAAAAATATATACTATTCTAAAATATTCAACGTGGGATTCAGCTCTAGACCAGCTTCAGAGGCTGCCTATAAGATGGGATTCTTACACAGTCAACCAAGTTTTGAAAACCCATCCTCCTATGGAGAAAGCGTGGTTATTTTTCAACTGGGTTGCTGGACTAAAAGGGTTCAAGCATGACCAGTTCACTTATACGACAATGCTCGATATTTTTGGAGAGGCTGGGGGGGTTTCATCAATGAACTATGTTTTTAAGCAAATGCAAGAGAGTGGAATAAATATTGATGCAGTTACTTATACTTCTTTAATGCACTGGATTTCTAGTTCTGGAGATGTTGATGTTGCAGTGAAAGTGTGGGAAGAGATGAAAAATAGTGGTTGCAGCCCAACGGTTGTTTCGTACACGGCCTATATGAAGCTTCTGTTCCATAATAATAGAGTGAAGGAAGCCACTGGTGCTTATAAGGAAATGCTTCAATCAGGGCTTTCTCCTAATTGTCATACTTACACTGTTCTAATGGAATATCTTATTGAGTCAGGTGAGCCCAAGTTTACCCCATGCGTAATTCCCGTTTGTTGTTTCTTGTGTGGCCTAAATCTACTCTTTCATATTTTAAACCATGTTTCTCTGGGATATTGCCTTATTGGTGACTGCAAGATTGTGGTCAATCTTAATGGTTAATTGTTTTCTCCGTCGGCTATGTTGTGGTCGAATCACTCTCAACATTTTACGCACGTAATCTTAGTTGTTATCTAAATAATTTTTCTACATTTGTAATTAGTAGTAGATTAATGATTAATCATATTCTTGACTATCACCATTCTTTGAAAATTCCCTGTCACTAGTGCGATGATAAATATGCAATGAATGATGAGATTTTTTCCCTTATCGTGTTAGAAATATATGTTTGATGTTGTTAAAAACTCAAATTCGTAAGCTTAGTTTGAGATTGCTTCTGGAACTCTGAAAGCACGTTGCACAAAAAACTATGCAATCAGAGCGTCAAGTGATTTGCACAAAATAACAATGCAATTTTTAATTTTGTGAAGTTGGATGTTTTTAGCTTTCAGCTTTCGTTTCTGCTTCTAAAAGTAATGTGTTATTTTAAGGGAGATTTCTACTGTAGATCTCAAAAAAATGAACTACCGGAAGTTCTCTTTTTAAACATTAGATTTGTATTAATAGAAACTGTGTGTTTTGCATTTTTTTTAATCTTTATGTGATTTTGATTTAATCCAAGGGTTTGAAAGAGACACTACCGGTAGGAGGTGCTAGGTAGAAGAACCCTATTTTAAAAACACAGCAATCCCGAAAAAATCTTTAGCCTCTAATTCTATATTATCTTTGTTTGCATGGTGCTTACTGTTACACCCGAGTCTAGGAAGAATAAATATGAACGGATGTACTCTAGAGGTGCTCGCAACGTCTTCGGTTGGGGAAGGGATGTGAGTGCGTGAGGAAGTTGCTGAGCTGGATTATAGGCAGTTAGGCTAGGCTAGGGAATAGTGCCTAGAGAGTAGGGAGGTTATAACGGATTGAGGTGTTTTTAAGGGACAGTTTTGGGGAAGGAGAGAGACACGTTGAGAGAATATTATTTTACTATTTTGTATTCTTGGCCGAGCTGAGCTCGAGGTTGTTCCAGGGACGATTAATGAATTGGATCCTTTGGTTGAGGGTCCTTCAGAAGTCTATCTGTGGTGTTCTTTGTGTTGGTTGTGTGTTAATTTGTGTTGCAGGTACTCGGGAGCCTAACATTTTGGTATCAGAGACATCCACGGTCTGGGTGAGAAGAGGATGACGAAGGGTGTTACTCGTGGCGATCGGGTGGAGGAATTGGAGAAGAAGTTGGATGAATTGACGGAGAAGTTGTCGGGGTTGGATCGACTGGAGGAGTGTCTCAAGGGCTTACCTCAGTTGGTGACTAACCTCGTTAAGGAGGGCTTCGAGAGTTTCAGTCGCGAGTTACCGGACTCCTCGTCGAAGGAACGAGGGAAGGAGGCGGCCACCGCTCCTGCCACCGGAGCAGAGGAGACCAACGCCGTAGCAGGGCAGAGTGAACCGTGGGATCTGACTTCCGCAGGTTTTCCCCCGGCCAGACGACCGCACTACACAGTGCGAATGGACGGGCTGCGATATCAGGGGGCGACACCGGAAAGAGAGCAACTAGCGCTGGGAGTGTGGAGGGGACCGCCGCAGGATGGGAGAGGAAGTACCGCCTTGGGCTGGTGGCGAACCTCCCAATCTGGTTCCTCAACGACGGCGATTGGGAGGAAGTCCACCTCGGGTGGATTTACCACCTTTTGATGGAGATGGATGGCCGGTCTGGGAAAGACGGGCGGAGCGCTACTTCCGGGTCCACATGGTCCGACCGGATGCTCGTGTCCATGTGGTGGAAGATTTTCTCATAGGTAGAGCGTGGGAGTACTACAAGTGGGTCATGGAGGAGGAACTGGGCATGGACTGGGAGGAGCTAAAAGCCTCATTCGGGCAGCGTTTTGGACCTAAGGAATTCAGATCAGTTTAGGAGCAATTGGTGGGCCTGAGACAGCTGGGCTCGGTGGCGGAATATGGGGAACAATTTCAGGAATTGTCAGCCCGTATCCGAGGAATGGACTGAGCTACTACCTTAGGAATTTTCTTGAATAGGCTGAGTCAGGATCTGCAGGATGATGTCCGGATGTGGCAGCCTAGGAGTGTACACGAGGCAATTCAATTGGGGCTGCAGCTGGAGCACAAAATGAAGGCCTAGGGAACACGTGGAAGAGTAAACCACGTGTTCCATTCCAGCTCACCTCACCAAACGACAAGTCGTTTGGCAGCTAACAAGTGGAGTTCAGCCCCCATTAATAACCAACGTCCCTCATACGAGCAGACCCACAGGGTTGCTGGAACGGGACCGAGAGAGGGCGGTGGTGGTCCATGCCCGGCACAGTTGGAACGTCAACGGCGGAAGGATAACCGGGAGTGTTTCCAGTGCAGAGAGCCGTGGGTTGGCGGCCACCGGTGCAAGACCGGTACGCTCAGGATGCTCGAAACGGCGACAGAGGAGGACGACGGGCCTGAAAAGAAGGCGACACCGCCAGAGGAAGGCCGTGGCAGAACCGACTCTGAGGAGGAAGAAGGATTGTTGCTTCTCCAACCGGACCTGAGGTTGCAAGCTTTAGCGGGAATCAATGGGGGCGATACCTTGAAGCTGTACGACCACATACAGGGAAGAAAGGTAACCATTTTAAGTGGGGCAAATTCTTCATTTATCAGTTGGAACAGGATTAAGGGGTTGGAGTTGTCGATGTTCCCTATTCCGAAATACGCAATAAAAGTAGGTGATGGTTACTGCGTGACTATTGGGAGCATATGCCGTGGAGTCCGTTTGGAAGTGTCTGGGTTGGAGTTCGAACTGGATTTATACCCTTTTGAAATCCCGGGAGTGGATGTGGTCTTGGGGGTTGGTTGGCTCAAGCAGCTGGGTACTTTTAAGGTACATCGATTGATTGGGGTGTCGGCGTTATCCCGAGAGTCTATCTCGGTTACCGCCGTGGCTAAACTGGCCAGGAAGGGAGAAGAGTATATGGTGTAGTGGCAGAGTGCTACTTCACCCATTACCGGGAACGGAGGGGCAACGAAGCCTTATGTGGAGTAGTTGGAAAAGGAGTATGGATCGGTGCTTTCTGGAAAATTGGGACTGCCACCGTCCAGAACAGGGGGTCATGCCATCCAGAACAGGGGGTCATGCCATCGTACTACATCCAGAAGCAAAACCCCCAAATATCAGGCCTTATCGTTATCCCCACACACAGAAGAATGAGATAGAGCGCTTAATAGCCGACATGACAGTGGCAGGGATTATTAGGTCCAGCCAAAGCCCCTATTCGAGTCCGGTATTATTGGTCTGCAAAAAGGACGGAAGTTGACGGTTTTGTGTGGATTATCGGGAATTGAACAAGTTGATAGTGCCGAACAAATTTCCAATTCCTATAATCAAGGAATTGTTGGACGAGCTACACGGAGCATCTTGCTTTTCGAAGCTTGATTGAAAGAGTACCACCAAATATGCACGAGGCGGGAAGATGTCGAGAAAACGGCATTTCGGATGCACGAGGGGCACTATGAATTTCTAGTTATGCCCTTTGGGCTTACGAATGCTTCGGCTACCTTTCAAGCAATGATGACCGAGTTGTTCAAACCCCTGCTCCGGAAATTTGTTTTAGTTTTCCTGGATGACATATTAATTTACAGCCACAGCACACAAGAGCATTTTGGCCATCTACGCACCGTATTAGGACTGTTGAAGGAAGGGAGTTTCGTGCTCAACCTGAAAAAAAGTTTGTTTTTCCAAGATTCGGTGGAATACTTGGGGCATCGCATATCTCAGAAGGGTGTGGCGGCAGATCCGGGAAAGATCCGGGCCATGATTGAGTGGCCAATTCCAACCACAGTAAAAGGCGTGCGAGGGTTCCTTGGTTTGACGGGATACTACCGTCGTTTTGTGAAGAATTACGGCGCCATAGCACGGCCTTTGACTGAGTTGTTAAAGAAGGGGGAGTTCACTTGGTCGGAGGAGACGCAACGAGCATTTTAGGAACTCAAACGGCAGATGACGGAGACCCCAGTCCTTGCTTTACCCGACTTCAGTGACACATTCGAGGTGGAGACGGATGCATCAGGGGCTGGGATAGGGGCAGTCCTACTGTAGCAAGGGCGACCGGTGGCTTATTTTAGCAAGGGGTTGTCGCCTAGAACAATGGCGAAGTCGGTCTACGAGAGGGAACTTATGGCTCTGGTTCTGGCCATCCAGAAATGAAGAGCTTACCTTCTTGGCAGGAAGTTTGTGGTGCGCACGGATCAAAAGTCTCTTCGGTTCCTTTTGGAATAGCGGATTAGTACTCCGGCGCAACAAAAGTGGCTGGTGAAGTTGATGGGGTTTGAGTTTGACATCCACTACCGAGCAGGAAGGGAGAATGTAGTGGCGGATGCGTTGTCTCGTCGGGGTGGATGGGCGCAGGGAGGGGAGCTCCTGGCTATCTCGGGACCCCAATTTCTAGACATGGCGATCGTAGAGCAAGAGGTAGCCACAGACACCAAACTCAGCACCCTTAAGGAGGAGTTGAGCCGCGGGGAGGCACAAGGAAGCCATTATGCCGTGGAGAGTGGGGTGTTACTGCATCGGGGTCGGATAGTAATTCCAGCGAGTTCCCAACTCAAGCAGCAGTTGTTGGAGGAGTTCCACTCAACTCCAACGGGGGGACACGCGGGAACTCTAAGGACGTACAAGAGAATTAGCGCTAACGTGTATTGGCCGGGTATAGCAAAGGATGTGCAATGGTTTGTGGCTGAGTGTGGGGTTTGTCAACAAAACAAGGTGGAGTCAACGAGTCCGGCCGGGTTACTACAACCACTGCCCATTCCCGAGGCAGTGTGGGAGGACATCTCGATGGATTTTATCGAGGCTCTGCCTAAATCCAATGGGCATGAGGTCATTTTCGTGGTGGTGGATCGCTTAACCAAATTTGCACATTTCATTGCGCTCAAGCGGCCGTTCACTGTGAAGGTGGTGGTAGAGGTGTTTTGTCGAGAGGTGGTGCGCCTTCACGGCATGCCTCGAAGTATAGTAAGTGATCGGGATAAGGTGTTCACTAGCCTTTTTTGGAGAGAGCTATTCCGCCTCCAACAGACCACCTTACGCATGAGTTCGGCATACCACCCTCAGACGGATGGGCAGACCGAGGTTCTTAATCGTTGTTTGGAGGCGTATTTGAGATGCTTCACCAGTGGCCAGCCTAGGCATTGGAGCAGGTGGTTGTGCTGGGCAGAATATTGGTACAACACCAATTTCCACGGGGCTACTTGTATGACACCCTTCCAGGTACTTTATGGTCGGGCTCCCCCTACATTGGTACGCTACACAGGGGGCAGAACTGCAGTGGGTTCGGTGGATATGCAACTTTCGGAACGAGATGAGCAGTTGAAACAGTTACGATGCAACTTGGAGCATGCTCAGGAACGAATGAAGCGTTATGCGGATCAACGACGGGTGGAGCGAGAGTTTCAGGTTGGGGAGCTCGCTTGGCTGAAACTACTTCCCTATCGACAGGGATCCGTGGCTAGGCGCACCAGCAACAAGTTAGCCCCAAAATATCATGGCCCTTTTGAGGTGATTGGCAAGGTAGGTCTGGTAGCCTATAGACTTCGGCTGCCGGAGGGGTCCAGGGCGCACTCGGTTTTTCATGTGTCTATGCTAAAAAAGGTGGTCGGTGGGCGTGCGGTTTCACAAGAACCGGTGGTTGTCGACACCGCAACGGACATCCCCGAACCACTGTTTCCAGAAAGCTTGCTGCAGGGGCGCCTGAGGAAGCATGGGGGGCAGTCCGTTAAGGAAGTGCTGGTTAAGTGGCAGGGACGGGACATCGAGGACGCCACCTGGGAGGTTGTCGAGGAGCTGCAAGTCCGTTTCCCTACCTTCAACCTTGAGGACAAGGTCTCTTTTGAGGAAGGGAGTAATGTTACACCCGAGTCTAGGAAGAATAAATATGAACGGATGTACTCTAGAGGAGCTCGCAACGTCTTCGGTTGGGGAAGGGATGTGAATGCGTGAGGAAGTTGCTGAGCTGGATTATAGGTAGTTAGGCTAGGCTAGGGAATAGTGCCTAGAGAGTAGGGAGGTTATAACGGATTGAGGTATTTTTAAGGGACAGTTTTGGGGAAGGAGAGAGACACGTTGAGAGAATATTATTTTACTATTTTATATTCTTGGCCGAGCTGAGCTCGAGGTTGTTCCAGGGATGATTAATGAATTGGATCCTTTGGTTGAGAGTCCTTCAGTAGTCTATCTGTGGTGTTCTTTGTGTTGGTTGTGTGTTAATTTGTGTTGCAGGTACTCGGGAGCCTAACACTTACGCATGTGATGATCTTCAGGAAAATGCGAAGAAGCCCTTGAGGTTTTCAGTAAAATGCAAGAAGCAGAAGTACAGCCAGATAAAGCTGCATGCAACATCTTGGTTGAGAAATTGAGCAGATCGGGGGAGACGTTGGCGATGTCCAAAATCTTCAACTACATGAAAGAAAATCATATTGTCCTACGCTATCTGGTCTTTGTCGAAGCGTCCAAAGCTTTAAAAGCTGCAGGCGAGAGCGATTTCCTTCTTACACAAGTCAATCCTCACTGTTCCATTGAATCTGCCAGCAAAGATTCAGGGGGAACAACTCAAGCTGATAACCCTTTAACTGCAGATGAGGGGCTCATATTGATCCTCTTGAAAAAGGAAAATCTTGTTTGTGCGGATTCCTTGCTTGCTGGAATTGCTGATAAAAATACCCAACTTGACCCTGCAATCATCTCAACCATCATTGAGGTAAATTGTGACCAATGCAGGCTTAGTGGTGCTCTATTGGCCTTTGATTACAGCGTGAAAACCGGCATAATTATTCCGAGAAACACATATTTAACCCTGATAGGAGCTTTGATCAGATCATCTTTATTTCCCAAAGTGGTTGAAGCTGTTGAGGCAATGATCAAGGCTGGACATTTAATTGGAATATACTTTGCTTCTATTCTGCTATACAAATTTGGGCATGCTCGAAAGCCGAAATATGCTGCTAGAATTTTTAATTTATTGCCTGATGGTCTCAAATGCACTGCAACTTATACTGCTCTTATTGGAGTGTATTTCTCTGCTGGTAATTTTGATAAGGGACTTGAAATTTTCAAAACCATGCAGAGGAATGGGAATTTTCCTTCATTAGGCACGTACAATGTTTTAATAGATGGCCTTTCAAGAAGTGGTAGAGTTAGTGAACTTGAAGATCTTTGGAAGGAAAAGAAGAGATTCCATGCTCACGACGGGCATTCTCAGGATATTAAACCCTTTGAGGAAAAGATCTGTGATCTGCTATTTGTTCGTGATGTCGTTTCTTGATGTGTATTTTGTTGTTAAAGTGCATGCATTGCTAACCAGTTTAGTTTATCTTGATATTTTATTTGTTAACCACAATTTACCTTCATTTTTGTATGTTAACCACCGTGGAAATGTAAACTATTGAAAATTTGTCCACATGTATGTGTGTATATATATTTTAGTAATTCTGTAGCTTCTTTCTGATTGTCATATTATTATTTTTTAATTTATTTAATAAGAAATTTTTTAATAATTAGTTGGTTAATACACAACCAATGCAAACATTTTTATGAGTATCGCTTTTAAAATAATAAGGATTATGCAGACAAAAAAATTAAATAAGGACATATCTTAAAAAATATGTTTCAGTGGAAAATCCAACACAACCATATTAAGGCTTAGTTTGGTATTGCTTTTCCATTCCAAAATCAGCTTTGGCTTCTAGCAAAAGTTGATTTTAGTGTTTGGTAAATCTCTTCAAAAGTACTTTTTGAAAAAATTTTCAAGAATCTACTGTCAAAATTAGAATAAGCCTAAAGACAACTTTAGCTTTTAGATTGTGCGGGAATCAACATAGTACAATTAATGAAACTTTCATAATACTCATAATGCCTCTAATAAAACTTAAAATTTACAATCTTTCCAATCTAAAATTCAGACTCATAATATAATATAATATAATAGTAATATTGTAACAAATAATATCATAATTATATTAATAACTATAATATTATCATATAATATTATATTATAATTATATTATAATTATTTTAATAATATGATATTATAATTATTATTTTATAATATATTATATATTATATTGTATTGATATAATTATATTTAGTATATTAATAATACTATAATAATTAATATAATTAAATATTAATATAATCTTATAATTCTAATATTATTATATATTATACGTAATATTATAATATGTTTTATAATATTGTAATTATATTAACCATTTTAATAATATTATTATATTCTATATCATAATTATATAATATGTTATTTAATAATAGTTTTATTGTATTATATTAAATATAATAATAAATATACATTATATTGTACTTATATATGTTATATTATAATATAATATAATATGATCATTATTTTTAATTATTTCAATTATTATTTTAATAATATTATTATATTCTATATCATAATTATATAATATATTATATAATAATAGTTTGTATTATATTAAATATAATAATAAATATATATTATATTATAATTATATATATTATATTATAGTATAATATAATATAGTCGTAATTTTTAACTATCTACAGCAATTCAACCTCATAATTTACCAAACACTATTACGTTGATTTTGGAACGAGTACAGCTACTATAATTATAGTTTACCAAACACTCAGTTACTTTTTGTAACTGCTGCTTTTTCCTTCAGCACAGCTAAAAATAATTTTTCTAAAATCTACAGCACTACCCAACTAAGCCTAAGTGCCCAACCCAATTAGACCTCGAAAGCTCTTTACAAAATGCGACGAACGGTTCAGATCAACTAAAGCGAAATTCCAACGGTTGTGATCTACCTGTGATAGGTGACTTTCTTCCTCTTTTCCTTTTGTTCATACAGAAGCTCTTTAGGCAACAAAAAAAAAAAAAAAAAAACATTATTACTGGTGCCACTTAAATTTTAGAGTCGTTTTTATTTTGTCTTTCAAAATTTAAAATTTTTTACTTTGTCTCTTAAATTTTGAATTGTTCCTAATTAACCTTTTATATTGGAGTTTCTATCAAAAACAAATAAAAAGAGAATAATGGAATCATATGATCTTTTTGTTTGAAGATCTATTAAAAACAAACAGATAAAAATCACATGACTACACTTAATTCTTTTTTCTTGATCTGATTTTAACAAAAATTTGTACAAAAGGGCTTCAATGAGACTAATCTAAAATTTAAGTGTAAAGCTAGAGTTTTCAAAATTTATGGACAAACTGAAAATGATCTCAAAATTCAAATGCATCAATAATAATAATGTATAAAAAAAAATGTGAACATTCAAAACGACGTCATTCAACCTCACTGCGTTCGCACTATGAGTTTTTATTTTTTATTTTTTATTTTTGAAGGAAATTTCTGGCGGCTCCAAACGGAAAGAAATGAATCATTTCTCATTTACCTTGCGAGAAACGAAACCGCGAAGAAGAAAATAAATAAATAAACCACAAAAATCAACGTTTCTCACAGAGACAAAAGCACAAACACTTTCTGAGCATAGTAGAGAAAAGGAGAGAAAATGGTGCTATGGGAGATTACATTAGGGACGGCGTATTTTCTGGGTCTGAAGCGCACATACAGATTGGCTCTGAGAATTCAGCGACGCCTCATAAGCCCCAAACATCCTAGGATCCGTCAATTTCTTCATAGGTAATTCTTGTTTCTTGTTTGTTTATCGGTTCTTTGTTTTTTTTTGTTTTTTCCTTTTTTTGGTTTGATTGGTTCATATTGTCGTCTTTGTTTGGGATTGGAATGACTTTGAAGGAAGTTGTAACGGATTGGGGAATATATATATAT